>NC_067137.1:83328770-83535218 GCF_903995435.1 Acomys russatus | reverse complement strand
TTCTTTGCGCTTTTTTTTTTCTTTTTTTTCCAACTTCCACTTTTTGTAAAAATATAGTCACACTCAAGAGGAGACTGGAAATACACACATAAATATAGATATAGATAGATAGATAGATAGATAGATAGATAGATAGATAGATAGATTCTTCCGGGAGATTTTGACTCTTCCTGAATTTCCTACTTTTTTATTGGAACAATTTTATTCCCGTGTTGATATGTGGGTGTTTATTTTATGCTTTAGGATATAATGCAATATGACATTATTTATTCTGTTGCTCATACTTTACCAAAACAGGAGCATTTTCATCATGATTTCAATTCATCAACCTTTTATGGGTTTTGTTGTTGTTGTTGTTGCTTGGTTTTGTTTTTGTTTTTAAGAGACTTCCTTATGTAGACCTAGAACTCAGACCAGGCTAGCCTTCAACTCAGAGATCTACCAACCTCTGCTTCTCAAGTGCCAAGATCAAAGGTCTGTACCACCATGCCCAGGTCTGTTTCACATTTTTAAAGCTCTCTTATTAAGTGAATACTTACTTAAGATGGACTGTTTTCCTGAAGAAGTTTCTCCTCTCTCATTAGAGAACTTCCATTTTAAAGGGAAACTTTGCTAGCTAGAAATCTGACAGAAGATTAATCTAAAACAAGCCATTAAAAACTAAACAAGGAGCCAGGCATGATGGTGCATGCCTGTCATCCCAGCACTCAGGGAGGCAGAGGCAGGTGGATTGTTGTGAGTTCAAGGCCAGCCTGGTCTACAAAGTGAGTCTAGGACAGCCAAGGCTACACAGAGAAACTCTGTCTTGAAGAACAAAGAAGAAGAAGAAAAGAAAGAAAGAAAGAAAGAAAAATCCTAAATAGGGAGAGATCAAACAACCCAGTTAATTAACAGGTAAGTGAAATAAATGGACAGTTCTTTAAAAAAAAAAAAAAATGAAGTACAAATGGCCAATAAACTATGAAAAATTTTCAGCCTTACTAACCATCAGAAAAATGCAAATAAAAACTACACTGAGGTGCCATTTCACCAGTCAGAATGGCACTCATTTAGGAAACAACAAATGTGAATAATAGAAAAGCCGCCATATGGTAGGAACGTACCTGCTCTAGCCACCGTGGAGAACGGTTGAAAGTAGAGCTACCACATGCCCCAGCCATGCCGCTGCTGGGCACACACCCAACAGACTCTAAATCAACATGTCACAGAGGTCAGTGCTTACTGCAGCTCTATTCACAGCATTCAAATCAGAGAATCAACTTTGGTATCTAAAAAGAAAAGAGTGAATAAGGACGCTATGACGTGTACGCACAACGGACTTTGGTTTTTAACCTGTGAAGGGGAATAAAGTTGTGTCATTTGCAGAAAGCATTGCAGCTGGAGAGAATCACAGTCGGAGGATTAAGACAGGCTCAGGAAGCAGACAGCAAACGTCTGCTCCCTTTGTGGATACTACCCTTCATGCAGATGCCTAAACTCACATATGCATAGATGGCACAAAAATCTAAGCAAAACTGTATGAGGGACAAAAGGGACGGACAGAAGGAAGGAGACGTGGAAGAGGAGAAAGAGAACCAAATGCTCAAAAGACATTATAAACTGGCATAAACATATTCTTACGAAAATCATCAATATAAAGAAATTTCTCCTTTTATCTTTGGTGTTACTTCTCCTGTGGGGTTGGATTTCTTAAGCTTATTTTTAAAGGCCTGGAAGTTTCTGGAAAGTCTTTTGCCCTGATGGGTGAGTTGAGATGAGCATTACCTTGGTTATCTCACTCCGGGGCTCCAGAGCAAAGATTGAGTCACCACCAGATCAGCTGAGTTGCTTAGAAATATTTTCAAATATCAGCCTTGAATCTCCTCAAACCAACAGGAAATTAAAATCCCTTGCAAACCCCTTTATCACGATGCACAAACCAGAATGATTCAAAAATGAGATGAAGGGGGCCAAGCCTGATTTCTGAGTAGGGTTAGTGAATGCACCAGTTGCTTCCGTGTCTTCTCGCTTCTGTCTTTCTCGGTTTCCTATAAACATTTACAAATGTCATTCAGTCATTCCACCCTCTAGCCTTTCTCTTCCTCTTCTGTCATCCCCCTCCCCTTCTTTTCCTCCTTGCCATTAAAAAATGTAATTCTCAGGATATATAACATACTATGCTAATTGCCTTTCGCACTGCAGTGACCAAATACATGACAAGAAACAGCGTAAGGGAAGAAGGGATTATTTTGTCTTGAAGTTTGGGGGGCCCTGACCATCATGGTGGGGAAGGTGTGGTTGCTGCAGTCTGACAGTGCTAGGCACACTGTGTCCCTCTAGTCAGGAAGCAGAAAGGTGGCAGCAGATCTGAGTCATCACATCTAGGTCTGCCCCCCAAGAAACTCACTTCCTCCAGCAAGGTTTCCCCTTCCAAAAGTTTCATAACTTTCTAAAATACCATCGCCAGCTGGGGAACAAGGGCTTAAACCCAAATCACGACAGGCACTGTAGTTCATCTGTTTTCTAACTTTTGATCAGGACATAACATCATAACATATCAAACCCCTGTTTTCCATGCCAAGGCATGCCGTTAACCCCAGCTCTTGGGAAGCAGAGGCAAGCAGGTTTCTGTGAGTTCAAGGCCAGCCTGGTCTACATATCTAATTCTGGGCCAACCAGAGCTACATAGTGAACTCCTACCTCAGGAACACGCTGTCATGGTAGCCCATGCCTTTAGTCATGGTATTCAGGAAGTAGAGACAGATATGTCTCTAGGAGTGTTCCAGGACAGCTAGAGCTACAGAGTAAGAGCCTGTCTCCAGCAACCACCACCACCACCACCACCACCACCACCACCACCACCCCAGCTCTTCACTTTCTTTCTCTGTCATATTTCAGTAAACAGTCCTGTTTGTTTGCTTGTTATTTGAGAGTCTCACCATGCAGCTAAGGCTGGATTTGAACTTGTGATCCCGCTCCATAGATCCCTGAATGCTAGAATAACTGTGTGGCATCACCCCTGATGCATATGTTCATTTTCTTAGGCTGATGTAACAGAACATTGTAGCTTCTGTGGCTTTAACAACAGGACTTTGCTTTCTTGTGGTCCTGGAGGGTGTAAGGCTCCTTCAGCTGAACGCATGCCGCTTCCCCCTAATAAAGCACCTAATGGCCCCATCACCTGCTCAAGAAACCATGTTTTCAAATTTGGAGAATCTTGCCAAGTATGTTGTTTTAGGTAAGGTGGTTTTGTGGGTTTGTTTTTTGTTGTTGTTTTGAGTTTTTTTTTTTTTTTTTTTTTTTTTTTCCTTTCTAGCTTGGATGACAGTTTGAGGAAAAGTACACACTGTAAATTCTCAGCAATCCTATTAAATATTTGATGGTAAGTGCCTCTTACCCACTCCTGTGGCCATCTTAGGGTCCTCCTCAGTGCCTCTAGGTACCTGTGGAAGGGCATATCCACCTGTAGACAGGTGCCAACTACCCTAACTGCTGAATCGTTCATGTCTGCCCACATTCAATTCTGTATAGGTACTTTGTCCACGTCATTCACAGTCAGTCTCTTTCTGCCCTAAAGACTATAGTCTGGGGTTTGAGAGGTGCCTCAGAGGTTACTAGTACTGCCTGCACTTCCAGAGGATGCAGGTTCAATTCCCAGCACCCACATGGTAGCTCACAACCAACCCTCTGTAACTCCAGTTCCAAAGGATCTTATGCCCTCTTCAGGTCTCCTAGAACCTCAGGCATGCACGTGGTGTACTGGCATACATGCAGGCAAAACACCCACTCATATAAAAATAAAATAAAATTTAAATATTAAAAAAAAACTACTATGATTCATCCTAGGTTTACACCACCCAAAGAATTCCACACTGTATAGAAACTCATTGACTTGAATGGACTTTAGGTCTGATTAAATTTAATGTGTGATATTTTTATGTATTTGTAAATGCTTTAATAAACTTTATAAAAATAAATTTTTAAATAGCTATAATACAAAACTATGGTGAAGGATACTTGCTTATCTTGCTTTTTTCTTTCTTTTATCCATATGTGGACATATATGGATATATATTACATATATATACATATATATATATTCAAAGTTATCTACAGTTTCAATACCTGGACTACATACTGTCAATATATATACCCATTCAAGGCTGGTTCTGAGTAGAGACTGCTATGGATATGAGATATCTGGGTCGCTCCAAATCAACAGGTCAGCACCATGTGGGTCCAGTGTTGAACAATCGCACAAATGCTCACAGTCATCAGCAACAATCTATTTCCCCGAGGGACTCTACCCAAACCAGGCCCAACAAGCTGCTTCTTTATAAACATGAACCCTAGCGTTCCTCCCAGCATCTGTTGACCATACTCACACAGGCTAGGAAGGAGAGACCCCTGAAGCACTGCCCACATAGACCCCCGTCCAGAGTTAGTCATCCACTAGGATGTCACTGCCAGTCCTGCTGGCAAATGAGGAGGACCTCCTGTGGGAAGGGTACTTTAAGGGGGCAGGAGGACAGACATGCAGTATGAGGTCCAATACGAGGCTCTTTGCTGGCCGGAGGATGATATGGTATCATCAGCTAACAGGAATGGTCCAGTTGGGGCCGATCTCTGGCTATTCTAGGCCAGCTAGTGTGGAGCACAGCTCCTGGATGCGGTTTTTAAAGTTCCCCGGGTGACTCCTGTATGCACTCGGGAGTGACTACTGAGCTGTGTCTAAAGGACTGGCATCTTCCTTCCCCTGCCATGGAGAACAAAACACCTAAGAAGTGAGCTTCGTGGCTAAAACTTCCGTCCCAGTGGGTTGCACGCGTCTGCTGTCATTCCTGCGCACGTCTCGAGGCCGCGGGCGCGCGCGCGCGCACACACACACAGGCGGGGCTTCCGCTTACCAGAGTCTGATCACGTGCCCTTTTCTCTTTGACGTAGCCTTTAGTTGTTCCGGCTACTGTTTCTGACCCTCGGTCTTTATGCTATCAAGAGCCAAAAGTGGGCTCAGAAATATCTTGGCTCCTGCCCACCCTCACCCAAACACCCACACCCACCCCTACAACTTGATATTACTTCCTCTGATTAAACTGCCTACGACAAAACCCAAAGGAAGAGCCTGCTTTTCTTTTTCTTTTTTCTTTTCTTTTCTTTCTTTTCTTCTCCATTAGTGAGACTCCGTGAGGAAATTCAGGTAACGTGACATCCAGGCTTGTTTACTGCCATAGAATAGACAGAGCTGAGAGCAGCGAGGGAGGATGTACGGACACACTTCCCAAGTGATACCTAGTTGTAGACTGCTGACAGCTGCTGCGCAGGTTCAGGCCCAGCAGCTGGAGAGCAGGTTTGGATGCCCTCGGACACTCCACACATCAGCAAGGGAAAACACCCATACGATTCCCGAGTCCCTTCTTAATAGGATTATTGTTAGAAATCCCAGAAAGAAAAATACTGAAGTGTAGACCGTTACGCACACCCCCTCTGGGAGAAAATCGAGTGGATAGATTTGCGGATTCATCTACGTAGTAGTAGTTCTTCGTTACCAAGTGTCTTGGTAACCCAGGGAGAGTCAGAAAAATCCCCTGTTTACCTTTGTGGTGATCGAGGATGGTGAGCCTATTCGAGTAACTATGAACTTTTAGCTCGTAGGAGAGTTGTGAGGGTCATAAAGATGTGAACTTTCCGAGGCTGAAGAGTTGGGACGGCCGTGGGCCTGGGGGAAAACAGTATTGTTCAGAGGGCTGATGAAAGAGTTCGAGAAAACACCAGGATGAGGAAGTGTCCTGGCGCTGATGACAAAGCTGTGGCCTCTCATCTTGAACTCTGCAAAGGCCAAAAGAGAAAGTGGTTTTGGGGATCTCAGGAGGCGTCTGCCAACACACAGGGCAGCAGGGAAGGACAGGAGAGCATGGCCAACCTCAAGTCTCCCTTCCCTCTGATCTCCTGCTGGGCCGCCATCTGGCTGAACCCACCAAGAACTCGGAAGGCAGCCGCAGTCCAGTCAGGCAATCAGAGGTCAGCCTCCTAGGACAGGATGGAAGGTAGCCAGTGGAGCCAGGGAACAGAGAGAGACTCCTCCCCCACCCTGCGCCCCCAACCCCTGACCCTGCGCCCCAACACCTTCTTAAATAAGCATCTGCAATATACTCATTGCCTTCGGGGCTGTATGGTCACGTGATCAAGCAAAAAGCTCTGCATAGCGTTTCATTTGTTCTTGCTGCTACGTTAGCGAACTCTATAGACATTAGATGTGGAGCGAATGGAGCCGTTTAGCCACGTGGGGTCCTTCGGACGATGTCCCCAGGCTACGTCGATCTTCAGTGCCTTGGCCTCACTCTTAACACCAGCAAAGCCCTCCGGAAACACCAACAGCATCAGCCACAGCCGCTCTGCCCACTTGTATATCTTCCTCTCCTCCTGCGGGTGGAATGTCAGCGAAGTGGCAGGGAGCCTGCTCACCAAGAGCCTGGTTGATTGCTTTGGAAACCCAGCCCTCTTGTGGAATTTAATAAAAACCACCCCCTAGATGCGGGGTGGGGGCACTAGCTCTTTAAATGATGCTTTTCTTTAACGGGGGGGGGGAGGGGGGGGCGGGAGAAGAATCAATGCCAGTAAGAGAAAGAAAAGAATTTGCTTTTTCAAAGATGGAAGAAAATGTTTTTAATTTACAACTTTGCTAATTTAATTCCCCGGCACCGAATTCTTTGATGGATATCATAGCCAAGGGAACAAATTTCAAACGCTTCAGATGCAGAGCTGGCCTCGGCTATTCCTACCAAAGTTTCGGTACTTTTCTTAGCTGTCCTTTAATGAGACTGGGCAATGTGGCTGACATTTCCCGGGCAGGACCAGGTATAATCCCACACACAGCATGACCTACAGGCCAGAGGTTCTTAGCACAAGGCAACCTTTGGCAAAATCTGGGGACAGTGTGTGTGTGTGTGTGTGTGTGTGTGTGTGTGTGTGTGTGTGTGTGTGTGTATACTGTTATCCAGGACAGGGAGTGTTGCTGGCATCTACTGGAATCCAGAGTGGGTAAGAATAAATATTATACAGTGCTCAGGACACTCCTTCATGGTCACTGGGCCTCCACTGTCACAGAGCTGATGATGACACGCCCTCCTCACACCCAAATCAAATCCTTTCACTGGTGTCACGAAAAGCACTAGCCACTTACCATATGTGGCTTTGAGTTTATTGTTTTTTATTACATTTATTCTGTGTGTGCCGCGATGTACATATGGAGGTCAGAGGGCAACGTCCCAGAGTCGGTCCTTTCCTTCCAATCTGTGGGTCCCGACAGTTAAACTTGGGTCATCAGGCTTGGCAGCTTCATCAGCAGAACCATGTGCCACTGCTGAGCCCTTTAAATACAGATGGGCCAGCTTCAAGTGTGTCGTGTCAAACGCTAGCCTAGCTTCTAAGGGTTCACCTGAACCAAGTGATGTCAGTCTTTTGTTAATAATTTTCACATGGATTACATTTATAATATTTTGAACATTGTGGCTTAAATAAAATACATTACTATGATTAACTTAGCCTGCTTGGCATTAGTTTATTCATTGGTCACTAGAAAATTTAATTATCTATGGGTTAGTGTCCTTTCCCAGTTAATACTAACCTAGTTCAGAGACAGACGAGTTTTTGTAAACACCGTATGCAGTCTCAACCACTTCTCTTCGTCTTCATCTTGATCGCCTCCACCTCATCTATTGCCACTTTAAAACATAACAATCTTTGGAAATGAAATATATATATATATATATATATACATATATATATATACACACTCATTTTAAAATATAAAAACAATGCATTAAGGGCTAGTAAGATTGCTCAGCAGGTAAAGATATTTGCTGTGAAAGCCTGACGAATGGAGTTTGGTCCCTAGAACCCAATTAAAAATGAATGCTATGGCAACCCTGCTCCCTGCGTTCACATCATGTGGGCGAGCATGCTCATTGGCATACACACACTAATAAGTTTTAGAAGTAAAACTCAAAGAAATATTACCATATATTAATTGCGCCAAATGATAAGTATCATCGTGACACTTCTGTAAATGCTTGCCACTCGCTTTGCTAACGTCCACTCTGCCATGGCTCTCTCTGGTCCTCACCTTCCCAGAGGAGTCAATCGGCCTCAGAAGCCATCCTTTCTCTTGTCCTTTGGAGTTCTCTATGGCATTTTTTCTGCAAGTTCTGGAAACCATGCTTCAGCCCTCTCTAAACCCCACCTCCCTCATGGAGACACCCCCCTCCCAGTGGCGGAGCTTAGGTGGACCACAGCACACCGTGTTGACCTTGCCCTGGGTGACCTTGCACTTTCTTGGTCTCTAGTGAAGAATGAGTGTGAGGGTGAGGACTAACCTCCCAGACACGGACCACACTCAGCACTTGCTCCGTGGTCTCTCATTATTGCAGGCATCACTTTCCTGTGATTAAATATTACAAGTGTTAAAACCTTCTTGACCTATACAGATGGGAAACTATGAGGATCCTTCGTTATTCTCTGTGCTGCCAATGATTATTTTTAAAACCGGAGTTTCATCGAATTACCTTATAAAATCTATAGAATTATGCTGAACTACGTCCAAGAAGTTGATTGTTTTTCCAGGGAGTTACATCCCATCCATGCATAAGTGTGTATATGTTGGCAGCTCAGAATTAACAGTGTATTTTTTTAAGCTCTAAATTCCTTTCAAATGGGAACGAAGTGTTCTCCATATTGCTGCTGACATCTGCAACTAATTGATGATCTATAAGTCAAAACTGTGACCAATGCAAAAAATCTTTAGCAAAGCCTGCCTGGGCTTGGCTGACCCTCCTCAGTATATTTCATATTACAATGAAAAAGCCACCTTTTAACTGCCCAACCAAGGCCCAAACAGTAGCACTGGGTATTTACCAAACATCAAACAACAACATAATTAGATAGCAGACTTACTAGTGAAAATCTAATTTAGTGCCTTTAATTTTTTATTCATTTGGATTTTTAAAACCCAGACCATTCTCTACAGGTATATAAAAAATATGTGATTGGCATGCAATTTGATCAACTGAAGTGACCGTTTGTGTTGAAAAAATTAAATTGTGACCTTCTGAATATCTGAAGTACATAAGTGGCATTTTAAGAAATCACAGAAAAGACAGGCAGTGGCTTTAATCTCAGCACTTAGGAGACAGAGGAAGGTGGATCTCTGAGTTCGAGGCCAGCCTGGTCTACAGAGTGAGTTCCAGAACATCTGGGGCTACACAGAGGTGCCCTATCTCAGGAAAAGCATATTAAGAAAGAAAGAAAAGAAGGAAGGAAGGAAAGAAGAAAGGAAGGAAGGAAGGAAGGAGAAAGGGAAAAACTAACAGTGTCCTGGTAAGGAGTTTGGGACACATGACCCTGACCTGTGGCCTAGCTGTGCTAGCAACCCGACCGTGCTGGGCAAACCCCTAACCTCCTTGAGCTGGTTTCCCTGTCTATGAAATGGAAACAATAATATTGATCCCTCTCCTCCAAACATGACCCTTTGTGAGAACTCAAGGCGGTCCCCTTAAAGAAAGGTGTTTGACACACTCCAAGCTGTGTTTGCAAAGGCTACTAGCAAAAGGCTACAAAATGCAATCTAAATCAACATCACCATTTTTTAAATGAAGTAAAGAAAATGGAGTTGGTAGCTATTTGCCTTTACTAACTGGTCTCCACCTTATTCCTCAGAATTGTTAAACACACATCTGCCTAACTCACTTTAGATTCAACTACACACAAGCGCCTGTGTAAGACCTTTTGTTCACTGTCAGCCACACCGAGACACCCTCCTGCATTTCCTCTGGCCAGGGCCTCAGCTGTGGTCCAGTCACAGCTCCATGCACCTAGATTTCAGTCTCTCTCAACAGCATGACTTCTATGTCTCCAAGTGTGCCACATCTTTTGTCTAGCCTCCTAAGCATCCCCTACAAAACTAGAAAATGCCTGGTCAAGCCGCAGCACCACACGAGTAGAACATGTTGGTCCATGCCTATAACCCCAGCCTTCAGGAGGTAACTCAGCAAGACTGCAGGTTCAAGGTCCCTAGCTACATAGAGAGCTTGAGGTCATCCTGGGCTATTTGAGACCCTGTTAGAGAAGAAGAAGAAAGAGGGAAGAAGGAGGAGGAAAGGAAGAAAGAAAGGAAAGAAGGAAGGAAGGAAAGAAAGAAGGAAGAAGCCCAGTATGGTGGTACATGCCTTTCATCCCAGCACTCAGGAAGCAGAGGCAGAGGCAGGTCGATCCCTGTGAATACAGGGCCAGCCTGGTCTACAGATTGAGTTTCAGGATAGCCAAGCCTAGAGAAGCTCTGGAGAGAGAGAGAGAGAGAGAGAGAGAGAGAGAGAGAGAGAGAGAGAGAGAGAGAGAGAGAAGGGGGGAGGGGAATGGCTCAGTGGGTAAGAACCCTTGGGACCTGAGTTCAAATCCTCAGTATCTATATGAAAAGTAGAATATGTTCCCATGTGGGCCTGTAACTACATTGTGGGGATTGGAAACAGGAAGATTGCTGGGCCTTGCTGGCCACCAGGCTATCTACAGAGGGACATTGTTCCAAAGAAACAATTCAGGGCTACAGAGCAAGCCACCCTATGTCCTCCTATGGCCTCTTCGCATTCGGGAATATCCACAGATGCACATACCAATGTTTGCACTAAAAAAACGACCCAGCCACTTTCACGAGATGTGCTAAAAATCAAAACAACAGAAACTTCCCTTCTAATGTTTATTTACAATCCATGTGATTCAAAGTCAGATTATATATAAGAGATATCTGTGAGCTGACTGGGGTGGCTCACATCTCTAATCCCAGCACTCTAGATGCAGAGGCAGGCAGAACTTTGTAAGTTTGAGGCCAGCCTGGTCTACACACAGAGTTCCACAACAGCCTGGGAGATAGAGTGTGATCCTGTCTCAACAACAACAACCAAAGTGATGCTTGTGCACTTTAAAATTATCTACAGCCTCTAGAATAAGAATTACATTCTGCACTGGCATTCGCTATGCACACTGGGCTCTGTAGAATGCTGCACATTTTCTTCCATCCCAGTTGCAAGATTGGTAGCCTATAAAACCAATGTGGCAGATGCAGAAGCCAGAGCCAGTTCTGCAGGGATAGGGGCCACATAAGTCTCAGAGGGATAAGCTCTTTGGACTGGGACATTGGCAGTCTTAACCTCCCTCATCCTATAGGGCTCTGAAACTGGGCATGGTGCAGACAAGTATACCAAACACAGGTCCAAATGACCAAAGCCCCCAAGCCCTTCAAGGCAGATGGGACACCTCAAAGGCCAGGCCACCAGACAGCCTCTGAAGAGGAGATTCTGGGGCCACTCTGGGGCCCCAGTATATTTGCACACCAGGAATGAGCAATGGGCTAATTTGTCTCTCTTCCATGAACAGAACAGGGTATATCCATGTGTCAATCAAACATCTGGAGTGACTAGCACCTGTTTCTCCTGCAGCCCAAGCATGCCTCGCAGCAGGGGAAAGGAAAGTGGTAATGACTGAGTACCTCCAAAGTGCTTAGGCAAGATACCTGATGCTTTGTGTGTGCTTTCTCATTTACTCCATGGTCCCCTTTTAAACTGAGAACTTTAACTCTCATTTGCTTGGCCAAAGTCTGGGCAATTGTAAGTCAGAGTCCAATCAAAGAATGGCAAAATAAGTTCACACTTGAGAGATCCTCCAGCAAACCAAGAGGGGGTTGATAAAATGACCCCGTAAGCCCCACCCCTGGCAGATGGTCACCTGTGTAATCCTGAATGCATGAACATATAAATGCACACTTGTCCACATGTACAACACATGCATCACACACACACACATGTGCACGTGTAACATGATATAGAGGGACATGGTTATTTCATCTGCTCTGTGCCTCCTAATTTAAATCATGGGAAACCTCTGTTGAGCTTGAATTCATCCCTAGCTGAGAGCTGGCCAGGCCTCGGGGCTCAGGCATTCATCACTTACATCTCAGGTTTGCTCCCCAGAGAGCTGCCATTGGCCACAACTGCCTTGGCACCATTCCATCACGAGGGAGGCACAGAAGTGGCATTTAAGTCCAGAGCGGAAAAAACACCCGAAGCTTGTTCGATTTTCTGACAGGTGCTGGAGCCCATGAAAGGTCAGATTCCAGCTTGCAGTCACATCCTGGCTTAGTTGGCTCCAGGCACACAAAGGCCTGTCTGTCTCTCCAGATCAAGGGGAGTGGGGATGCAGGCCAAAGGCTTAAAATGGCCGGCCGATGGCCCGCTCCTGCTGATCGGCTCCTTCACGGACATTGGCCTAAATGAAGCATTGGGAAGCCCAGCTGCCAAGGACGTGTGAAACAGGCAGGATGAAGAAGAATGCAGGCTTTTTTCCCTCTGTGTAATTGCCAGAGATATTAACCCCCCCAGCAGCCCATGAATCCAGGCCCTGACATCAGCCTGCTGTGGCTCATTTGTAAGAGCCCTGGGACACTTCTGTTTCATGTTCAAAGCCTTGCCTGGCTGGAAAATTGAGTGAGAGCTGTCTCTCCAAAGCCCTCCACAAAGATGTTGTGAAAAGCAGTGTGTTCTCTTCTTCCATGTGGTACATCCGGGATAGTGCAGACCTGTGGTGTTATTGGAACAGAGGGGTTGTGTTTGAATGCATGCAGCCTTGCTCTTTCAACCTGGAGCGTTTGTTTTTGCAACCTTTATGAAAACATCCCCCATTCAACATGGCTCCAAAGACCCACAGTCCTGCATCTACAGTTCCTTGCCACGCCGACAACCATAGGCTGTGGTTACTTAATATCTGTTAACATTTATAAACCTCTAGTCTTGCGCCCTCATGCTAAGAACTTTACATCAGATTGTGGCGCTGACAGGAAGCTGAAAGATAGCATAGCTGCTTTGTGTCCACCTTGTTAAGGATGATTTTGACTTTCTTCTCCTTTTTATCCCTCACCACCCATAGGTTCTCATGTATCCCAGGATAGCCCAAGAACTCCTAATTTCCCACCATTTACATCTGGAATGTTGGCATTAAAGGCTTGTTCAAGCGCACTCAACTTGAGTCCTTAATAATAAGGACTTCAACGGAAATTACTTTTAAATAGCGAGATCAGGGTATTTTTAAAGATTAAATTGCATTTTATTTATTTATTTATTTATTTTTACTGGGGAGGTGGGGAGGGGCACGTGCCATGGTGAGCCTGCAGCAGTGAGAGGACAACTTGCACGGGTCAGTTCTCTTCTTCTACCATAGGGGTGCCAAGAATCAAACTCAGGTCCACAAGCTTGTCAGCAGGCCATCTTGCCAGTCCAAGATTGGAGTATTAATAATCTAAGAAGCAGCAACTGCTTATAGAATAGCTATTTTAGAATGATTTTTGCTGGGCGTGGTGGCACATGCCCTTAATCCCAGCACTCAGGAGGCAGAGGCAGGTGGATCGCTGTGAGTTCGAGGCCAGCCTGGTCTACAAAGCGAGTCTAGGACAGCCAAGGCTACCAGAGAAACCCTGTCTCGAAAAAAAAAAAATGACTTTTTCTTCCCTATCCATTGAAGATGTCACTTTAATAATGAAAGAAGCAGTGCAAGCTGAGCCTGGCTATTCTGGAATATTTCAGAGTCAATCAATTTCCCATACTAAAAACAAACCTACCTTTGGAAGAGGGGTGAGGTTTCAAAGGCTGCAGAGTGTGCCCACATCCCCTTCCTCCCTGTGTGTCCTGAATGCATCCCCACACCCTCAAATCTTCCATTGCCCCCCTTGTATTGGTAAGATTCCACTCGGTTAGGTGAACCAGGGCTGAACTCAGCATCTTTAGCCAGTAGGCCATGTGAAAACGCAAGGTGTCCTTGGGGCCTATCCCACAGTCACCCTGTGGTTTTGGCTTCCTGTCAGGAAACACCAGGGAACACAGACATTTTCTGGGTTTGTAGCTGTAGTTATACCTACAATGGTCACTAGGAAAAGTTGTCTCAAGTGTGGTCATACGAATTTATTCCATTTTATAAAAAAGGAGCCCGTGTCTCAGCGAGGCCCCAGGACATCGCAGATCCAGCACACAAATCCATATCAATTTGATGTCAAAGACGGCATTCCTAGCCACCATGCCTAGGTGTCTCCCGTACTGACTTGGGCTAGCTATTAGGAATAAAAAGTAATCTTCACTTGCAGAAATGACTAGGGTTTTTTTTTTTTTTGTTTTTTTTTTTTGAAAAAAATGGCTCAGTGGTTAAGAGCACTGGTTGCTCTTCCAGAGGTGCTGAGATCCATTCCCAGCAACCATATGGTGGTTCACAGCCATCTGTAATAGGATCTGACACCCTCTTCTGGTGTGCATGAAGACAATATACTCACATACATGAAATAAGTAAAAATTTTAAAAAGATCTTCAAAAAAAAGTTGTCACTGTGTGTCAGGCATCATAGAAGCTTTATGAAAACCTCTTACTCCTAAGGGCTAGGTATTAAAATCTTCCCTTATATGTTAATGGCTTGATAGACACACAGAATAAAATCTCTCCTGATTCAAGAAACTAAGAGGCTTAGGCATTTGACCGGGATGGCAGACAACACGAATCTGGCAACATTTAAGCAACTTGCTTCTGTGTTAGTGTTATTTCTTAGTCTCTGAAATAATAATAATGGCATTTACAGAACATGGACTGCCACATGTCCCCTGAGGGCTCTGTCCCCAAGAAGCTTGAGGTTCAACTTGGGGGATGTCAGCTTTCCAAAAACTGTGATTCCTCTGACTTATACATGACCTGGGTGTGTGTGTGTGTGTGTGGTGTTTGCACACCCTGCCATGTGTGTCTGTCACACTTCAGGGAGTATTCCCTCACTTAAACAGCCAATTAAAATCTACTTCAGTACTTGACGCCTGTCCATGCTTCTCAGCCCTCCCTTCCCGGCAGGCCTATAATTTGATAAAGAGCTTCCAGCAATGACTAGCAGAGGCTCTGTGGGTTCATTAAGACAGTGGGACCTTTATTTTGCTTCTAAGGTGTGCCTTCCTGTAAAAGGCTCAAGGCTTATGCTTGCACATGACGTTAGACAATGCTCCACGCTTCAGTGAGAAAAGTATGCCTGTCGTGTCCCGGCACGTTACACATAAAGTCTCAATTTCAGCATCGTGTCAGGGTTTCACGGGGGCCAGAAGCAGATGGAAAACCCTCCGTGCCCAATTGTGTGGACTGCCGGAGTCAGCGATGGAAGATGGGTTCCCTCCGAGGGTATAAAGCTGAAAGATGACCTGCCTGTCATATCGAACGCCATTTATCCCATTTCTTTAAAGTAATCTGAGAGTCCAGATGGGCTGTATAAACAGAGGAGGAGGTTCCTGGGAGTTCACTGGCTTAATGAAGCCCGTATGTTTGACTCATGTAATAAGTATTTAACCATGTTGGTGAAATTCACTTAAACTTCAGCCACACACGCTGTTCGGCAGCCCTGATAAGGCCCCAGCCGAGATGGAACAAAATAGGTACGATATGATGTTTCGCTGGTGGGGGGGGGCGGGGGGGAAGGTGAGCTTCAGGGGTCACCTGGTAGGAGGTGGGGGGTTGGGGGAGGTTATGAGCTGTGAACAGCTGGCCCATAGGCCGACTGCCTCTGAACTTGTATTCTCCATCTGCTAATGGGAGGCGATAAAGGCCCCCGTTCTTGTCCTTAGCATCTAAATGACGAATTAGGAGAAGGCACATCTGATGAAGGCTTTCCGCTGAAGGCAACAGAAACCCTGAGTCGCCAGCTGGAACGATGGAGAAACTCTGTACGTAACCCAGGCAGAAGCTCTAAGAGCAGGGCTACAGACCTGCTTCGGCAGCCGACCTTGCCGTGCTCCGAGCCTCCTGGAGTGCTCAGGTGTTCAGGCGCAGCTGCCTCCATCACGAGATGCTAGCAGAAGCACAGCGGAGGGCAGTGATGTCAGGAGAGAAAGCATCCGTTCCTTTCATGAGAAAGCAAGTTTTACCTAAAGTGCCCCAAGCCTGGTCCCAAATGTTTTCCGATCTCAAGCCAGACCCTGGCCGTAAGTCGGGGTCAAGAAGATCACAACAGGGCAGCATCTAACTAGAGCCAGAACATGCCAGCCTGTGAAAACTGATAGCATTCATCTCTCTCCCCAGCCCTGACTTTTGGTGACCTTGTGATGGTGGCTTGAAGTGGCCTTGGTGGGACTGTTTATACCACAGGAATTGGCAGACCCTAAGTGTCAGTATTTTCTTCCTGAACAGCCAGGTGGTAAACATTTGCCAGCACATCGCTGCGACGAGATCAGCCTCCTCAGGGTTGGAGCCTGGAAGGATGGTGGCAGTGGATCCAGAATTCACAAATAGCTGTGTGCACACAACGCTTTTGTACTGCTCCCTGCATAGCCAATGCAGTACTACTAAAGGAGTCTAAAATGAAGCACGGTTTGCTTGGTTGGTTTGGGGTTTTCGTTTTTTGTTTGTTTGTTTGAGACAGGGTTTCTCTGTATTTCCTGGCTGACCTGGAACTTGCTTTATAGACCAGGCTGACCTTGAACTCAGAGAACTCTTAGAGCTGAACTGGCATCTGCCTCCTGAGTGCTGGGATTAAAGGTATGTGTCACCGCAGCCAGTTCCCCCCTCCCACACTTATCAGTATACGAATCAACTTTCCCATAAGTGCATGGTTTTATGACATCCTAAAACAACCTGGGGCAGGGGATGCAGCTCAGTCGGTAGAGTGCTTGCTTAGCAATATGCCGAGTCCTGGGTTTGACCTTAGCAACTGCAGAAACTGGGCTTGGTGGTGGATGCCTGTAACCCCATCACTTGGAAGGTCGACGCAGGAGGATCAGAAGGTAAGGGTTATCCTCAGCCACACAGCATGTTTAAGAGCAGCTAGGTGGGCTGGAGAGATGGCTTAGTGGTTAAGAACATGGGATGTTCTAGCAGAAGACCAGCCCAGGGGACCTAAGAATACCTTACTAGAACAACAAAACAAGCAAACTGAGGAGCTGAGGTGATGACTCCATGGTTAAGAGAACTGCTTACTCTTACAGAGGTCCTAGGTTCAATTCCCAGCGCCCACCTGGCAGCTCACAGTTGTCTGTAACTCCAGTTGAGGCTTTGGTGTCTTGTTCTGGCATCCTTGGATCCTAGGCACACAAGTGGTTGACAGATACACATGCAGGCAAAACACTTCTGCACATGAAATAAAATAAAAATAATAATATTTTTAAAAGCAAACAAAGACCTTCTTGGATAGGTGTTATTTTCTCAGCCGGTCCCATTTTTCTGTCCAAATTCAAAAGCATCTCCGAGGAAGTGCCTAGTTCCTTTTGGCTAATGTGGCTTTCTCTACTTGCTTCAGGGAAAAGGCTCTTCCCGCTTCTTCCTTTGGGTGTCAGGCTCAGTATACTTGTGGCAGAGACAATCTGCACCCTAACAGATAACCCCATGCCCAGTAACCTTGATGCAAGTGGTCTGAGAAGTACATTGACAGGACATGAGGAAGTGTTCCCCTCAGTGGCCTGGCCCAGAGGTTGGCAACTGTAAGCCATGAGCGAAGAATGCTTTCTTTCTTCTTCAATTTTTAAATGGTTAAAAAAAAAAACCAACAGCAACAAAAAAAAATCTATTTTGTCATATTAAAGTAATGTGAAATTCAAATTGCAGTGCCCATAAATAGGGTTTTATTGGAACACAGCCACATGTGTTTGTTTGTGTAGTGTCTGTGGCTCTCCTCACACATAATGACAGAGTGGAGAAGCTGCAACGGAGGTCACATGACCAGCAAAGCTTCTCTTGTTGAATTAAAGAAAGAAAACCCCAACTGTTTGATTTTATCAATAAAAACCCCGGAGCCAGATGCTGGGGTGAAAACTTGGTAGCTCAGAGAGGCAGAGAATGCACCCAGCTGACCTTCCTGCTCAGCCAACATCCCAGAAGGAAAAAGGAACTTTCTTCTTCTCCACAATGTCTTAAATACCCTTCTCTCAATGTCCCTTCTTTCTGTTTAATCCCTGTCAGCTGGTTTCTTGCTCTGCCTCTTGATCCACAGTCAACTTTATTAATCTCGTGTACAGAAAGCTCTTGGATTAAGTGTGCTAGGGCTGAGCCACTCCACAACTAGAACCAGATTTTTCCAGTAAACAACACAATCTCAGGGTTCACGGTGTGATCAAATATCCTACAGCAGGGTAGGAGCTGTATAAAGTATATGCTTCCTGTGAAAGAAGGGACCCACAGGAAAGCTTCTGGGCATGGCGCCTTTCACTGGGTTCTGGCATCATCCAATCAAAGAGCATTATCAGCAGACTTCTACTGCAATGTAGCATTTCGGCATACTCAGGACAGGGCCTGGGTGAGAAAGAAGAACAGACAGAGGGAAGTGTCTGAGAGGAGGAGGAAAACCAGAAGGGAAGGTGTGCAGGACCCCGAGCAGCATGAGATGTCTCCTGGGTGTCAGTGTGAGTGCTGAGGTCACTGTGACCTTGGGTGCTAGAGTCAGACTATTTAACTCAAAGGAAAGAGAATACCATGTCCATGTTTTTACTGGCAATCTTTTCATTAAGGCATATTTTGCTAAGGGCACAAATCCAGCCAGCAATATGGCTCCATGACTAATATTACCTACGTGACAGGCTCAGGGACCCAAGATTGATACCAGAACCACGTAAGGTAGAAGGAGAGACCCAACTCCACGAAGTCCTCTGACTCTCACATTTACATCTGCAAAGGTCACATATAAATGAGTTTTCATTAAGTGTGGCTCTGTTATGTGTAACATACTCACCTCACCTGTTGGGTGTTTTCGAGTGACCTCTTGGACTTACCTTTCCTTGCATGGCTGTGGCTTACAAACCAGATGTGTTGCTTAGGTTTCCCATGCACACCTGTATGTTATTGCTTTCTCCCATTTGTAATTGTTAAATATTGTTAATTGTTATGATCCCATTTGTTATAAAGGCACAAAACAATACTATCATGCTGTCCTGGAACTACTTCTGTAGACCAGGCTAACTGTGAACTCAGACATCTGCCTCTGCCTCTCCAGTGCTGGGATTAAAGGCCATGGGCGCCACCATGGCTACTTTACACATTGTATCTTGATCCCATTGTTGGTGCAACCATTACAATGATGTCATATGAAAGCATGGCTAATTTATGTCATGGAACTTTTTAATGGGCTATAGAAATTATATATATGGAATAATATATATATATATATACACACATCATTGAGTAGTAATTAAATCAGAGGCAAATCATCTATGTTCAGCCTGTCTCTGTTATCTTAAAAAAATATTGTATTTTTATTCATATGTATGTGCATGTATGTGTGTATGCCAGGTGTGCATATGCACCTGTCTGTGGGTGCCTGCAGGGGCCAGAAGGAGGCACTGGATAATCTGGAGCTGGAGTTACAGGTGGTATGAGCCACCTGGCATGGGCTCTGGGAACCAAACTTCAGCCCTCTGCAAGAGCAGTGTTTGTTCTTAACTGCTGAGCCATTGCTCCAGCCTTCTTAACCCTGATCTTTAGTGGCTCTGCAACCTTGGGTAAGTCATGTAAATGCCAGAAGCCTTGTTTTTACTACCTGTAAAATGGATGTAGTGCCTCAGGTGGCTACCATGCGGGCGAGTAAGGGGGCAGAGTAAAGCTCCCACATCATCCATGTCCTTGTGGTCCTGCATTTCAGCCCTCACCCAAGCTGTGTCCAACAGAATGGAGCTGAGGGACGTGTCTTGAACTGCTAAAGAACAGAGGGAACCATTTCCAGCTATCGGCTGCCCTCAACTCCTGCCAGGAGTTAGACGGGGTGTGGTATTTCCACTTGTAACTACCCATGTTCCGGAAAGCGAATTGCTTTATTTAAACAACCCACATCTGATGTTTAGAATAGCTGTCTGTCTGTCTGTCTGTCTGTCTGTCTGTCTGTCTGTTTTGAGAAAAGATCTCTTTATGTAGGCCAAGCTGGCCTTGAGCTCACGGCAATCTTCCTTTGTGGCATCGTGAGTGATGGGATTACAGGCTTGAGCTATCACACTCTGCTGGCTCAGCATTTTGGTCATTCTGTTAGTTCCCCTTAAATCTGTGGAGGTAGGAGCATCATTTACTTCCTAAGCTCAAGAACTCTGGAATCTCATACTCAGTTCTTAGCTGTCCCAATCATGAGCCATGCAGCCTTTCTAAATCCCATGGTTTTCATCTGCAAATGTCAAAATGCAATGCATTCCTAATGAATTTTTGAGAGGATTCAATAATTATGAAAAGGTGTCAGTACAGTGCCTGAGAGAATAGATGCTCAAAAGTGGTGACATATAGTCCTAACGACCTATAGCATGCCATCTCTTGGAACAGACAGCAGAGACTGCTGACACAAGCACTGCAGGCTCTTCTCTCACCATCATGAGGCCCCATCCACCAAAGCCTCAGTATATACCTGCATACAGAGAAGCTCTAGGGGGCCACAGGGACCAGGCAAGAACAACCACATGTAGCAGACTGGAAGAGATATCCCTGGCATTTAGATAGTTGCCAGCACCTCCTGCTGCTGGCTGCCACATTTGGAGCTGAAACATAAGCATTCGGGCTTACATCATTCCCCTCTGGGTCGCAAGCTTGGGGTGACACTATCTACTCCTTCTCCTTGTCACCAGCATATGACAGATGGGAGGGCGACTGAATTCACAAGAGAGTTGTCATAGTGTTTTGCCTGTGAGCTCTCCATGGATACTAGGCTCCATCTGACAGACACCCAAGTACTTCCCAGGGCTTTGAGTGGGAGTTTCTTTGCCGAGGAATGAGGCTACCAAAGGCAGAAAGATTGTGTGGCACTTCCCAATCTCATTCCTGCTGCACCTTGGCTATACTTCTGCCATGCTCACTCCCAGAGGACATCAGTGCCTTGACGTTGTGCAAGGGCAGCATGGGGGTGCAGGACCATTGGATTGTTTCTCTTTGACTTCCCCATTCAAAAACCAATGGGTTCAGGGTCCCAGTGGCTTTGTGATTGCTCTATTTTTATGGAGAGAAACTCCAACCCCCCTGGAGTCTCTTGCCAAGACATTAAGGTGAGATTTTTATAGGAAGGAAAGAAGAGAGAGAGAGCAAGGAAGAAAACCTTGACTTTGTGCCTGTGACCTAATCCTGTTCTAGAGGGAGAACAAACAGAGCCAAGTGAGAGCATCATACCCTTGGACTGAGATGCAAGCACCACAGAAATTGCTGAAGATGCCAGAAGAATGGGGTACAGACAAAACTCGTCACCATTGACAATAGGTACAGGGGGAAACAGTAAGTGCAGCCTTCTTGCCTTTATCATCTCGAGCCAGAGCGCCCACAGCACTGCAGGTCCCATTTGGTTTTTGACAGAAAGAAAAGCAGAGGAGGAGGGACTGGCTCCATGACTCTCTGGGAGAGCGACATCTTTTCTGGTGATGCTCCTAGTGGGGCCACCTGATGGTGAACCTGAGTGCCATAAGGCACCAGGGTTCTGCCAGCATCAGCTCTATTCAAAGGCCCAGTGCAAGCCTTGGTTGTTTTGCTGGCAGTGGGGACACCCACTGTCCCAAGGGCTAGGGGCTGTTGTCTGCCAGCCCAGGGACACAGGCCCACACTCCCTAAGGTGTGATGGGGGTGAAGAGCAGTGACTGATGGCTGGCTCTGGGATCTCTGCCCAGTGGCCTGGCACAGCTGGAATGTCCTTGGCCAGGTCTTTGTAAGCAGCCAGTCAGGAGATATATCCCGTGATCACACAGCTTGGGCTAGACGGAGGATTTTTTTCCCCCTAAGTTTCAGAATCATCCAGGGTCATTTGAGTGCCCTTGCTGCTCTTGTTAAATCCCCCAGGATCAGCTCTGTGTTCCAATTGTTCAGCTTGTGCTAAATTTATTTAACCTAAGTGGACATACCTAAGAAGCAAAGTTGTCAAAGTTGTCCTATTCACATCTGTCAGAGAAGGGGATGTGTACTCAGAAAAGGAGAGCAGATGTCCCTCTTTGCCATCTTTCATACCCTTGGTGGCTCTCTGCTCATACACCTGCTCTGGACTATGCGTGTAACAAACCTTTACCATGCAATGCCCCACCCCCCAAGCCTGCCATACTCAAATGGCTTCACTCCTGCACAGTCTGCACTGAACCCACAGGAGCCTGAATTAGTTACTTTTCTATTGCTGTGACAAAGCTCCATGACCAAGGCAACTTTTAAAGGAAAGTGTTTAATTGGGCTTATGGTTTCAGATGGCTAGAGTCCATAATGGTGGAGCCAAGACATGGCAGCAGGAACTGCTGAGAACTCACACCATCACCCCCAAGTGGGAGGTACAGCTAAGGCAAAACGGTGCAAATCTTTTGAAACATCAAAGTCCACCTCCACTGATGGACTTCCTCTGTAAGGCCACCCCTCCTCATCCCCTTGCCCTCAAAACAGCCACTAGCTGGGAGAGCAAGTTTTCAAACATAAGATCCTATGGAGGCCACTCTCTTTTGAACTGCCACAGAGCGGTTCTCCCCATCCACTTAATAAATGATAATTAAGCCCCTGCCTGAGTCAGCTGCTGTCAGCACAGAAGACAGGATGTCTCCCTTTCCTGCCTTAGTGGATGTAAGATGCATGTGTTCCGTAAGGACTTCGAGGGAGGTAAGCAAGAAGCTGGGAGCTAACAAGAATTAAAAAGGAAAGGTTACTATAGGTAGAAAAGCAGTCGTTTCAGTGGCAATTAGCAGACAAAGGAACCCAGGAAGTAGAGTACTCAGGGCAGAGTGATGGAGTACCATATGGCCAGAAAAATCAGTAGGCTTGAGGCACAAATCCCACCTTTGATCGGAGTACAGACAGCTCAGACCTTCATGGAAAATAGATTACTGGGAGAAGATGCACAATGGTTCAGCCTCAGCCAGCTCTGAATATTTTAGGTATGTATATGTGTATACATATGTATGTATGTATGTATGTATGTATGTATGTATGTATGTATGTATGTATTTTGTTGTACTGGACATTGAATCAAGAGGACTCGAACATGTTAAGCAAGCACTCTGCCACCAAGCTATACTCTCAGCAGATCTGGGTTTGTTTTTTGTTTGTTTGTTTGTTTTTGTTTTTTGCTTGTTTGTTTTTTATGTTTTGTTGTTCTTTGTTTTTGTTTTTCGAGACAGGGTTTCTCTGTGTATCTTTGGCTGTCCTGGACTCGCTTTGTAGACCAGGCTGGCCTCAAACTCAAAGCAATCTACTGACCTCTGTCTCCGGAGTACTGGGATTAAAGGCATGTGCCACCACCACCTCTATTTTGTTTTTTTGAGACAGAGTTTCTCCTGGACTCACTCTGTAGGCCACGCTGGCCTTGAACTCACAGGTGCCAGCATTAAAGGCATGTGCCACCATGCGAAGCTACTAAATCATTTGTGTTTTAAATCTCTTGGTGGGTGTGCACTTGCACACTTCACACTGGTTTATGTCCTACCTTCCAAGCCAAATGTGAAGCCTTTGAACTCAGGTCTCATTTTGCTCAGTCGTGTCTGTGACAACAGGCCGTTCAATGGATCATGGGTGAGCGGATGAGATGTGTAGTTGGTGCTCAACCTCCTGAGCAGATTTTCCACATGCCTCCCTTTTCCCTGTCTCTTCCAAAGGGGAGGAAGAAGCCCCAGTTGACTCCTTCTCAGAGAGAAAGAGCACAGAGAGCCAAGCAGCCTGAGGAACTGCCTTGACCTTTGTCCTGAGGGAACCTTGGCACCTGAGACACTAAGTCCACAGGCCTGGAACTGCTCCGGGCTCCCAGTGCCTTTCCAGATACTGGAGAAGCCAAGGTACTCTGCAAGACCAAGCACCTTTTATGGCCTCATTCGTGTCTTGGACACAAGCCTTAAGTTTCCCATAATCTCCTTATAATTGTTTACAAACGGTTGCCCTATATATAATACCACCCAGTTAAAACAAATCAAGTACTCTATGCCACAGACAGAATGCAGTCTGTGGCAACAAGCAGCACTCTCCGGCCTCTTTTTCTATTTCAGTTCAATTCCGGTTTCCGCATTGGGCACAAGGAGCCAGGAAGGACAGTACAGCCCCTGGCTCCAGAGAGCTTATAGTTGCAAAAACAAACAAGCTTGGGAACAAATAAGTGGTACAAAGTATTTTAATTGCTTTGGTGTGTAGACATCAGCCTGCACATACGGTGACCCGTTGCTCCTGGAGACGAAGAGGTGTGGAGATTGACAAGTGATGCACTGGGGGAGGGAATGAGAGCTCATCTGGCTTGTAGGGAAGAGAAAGGGGCCCCTAAGGTAGGAGGGATTCTGTTGACAAACAGCCAATGAAGCTGAGAGTATAAGTCACAGCAGCTGTAAGGAATCCATCAAGGTTCAAGGGTTGTTTTTTGTTTGTTTGTTTATTTGTTTTGGTTTTTAGAGACAACGTTTCTCTGTGTAGCTTTGGCTGTCCTAGACTCACTTTGTAGACCAGGCTGGCCTCAAACTCACAGCGATCCACCTGCCTCTGCCTCCCAAGGGCTGGGATCAAAGGCAAGGTTCAAGGGTTGTAAGCTGAGGCAGAGGGAGACAGAGGCTAGGACAGAGGGCGTGACCAGGGGGTGCTGGGTTTGAGAGCTTTGAGTTTACTGTTGGCATAGATGGCCCCTGAAGGGTTGGTTGTAAGTAGGGCATGGGGTGGTGACATCAGGCTTTCTCCAGGGAAGGGTTGCTGGGCTGGCAGGATGGAGACTGGAGGACAGACATTCAACCCAGGAGGCCAAGAAATCAGACCAGGCACAAACGAGGCTCCTCACCTTGAAAGAGAATAAAGATTCTGTCGGCATAAAGAAGCTGGAATCCCCAGGCATGAAATGCTGACTGTGTGATGGAGGTGAAAAACTAAAGCCAGTCTCACGATTGCCCTGGGAGTGAATGAGGAAGCCTTTCTCTTTGCCCTGCAAAGGGCGGCTCACGGCATTGATATCTGCTGACCAGCCCCAGGCAGTGGCCTCACGGTGTTTGCTTGCGGAGTGTGCAGATGGAGTTTGGGTATACAGCTGGGGATTTTCTCCACACACGTGCAAGGTGTGGGACACAGTAGGAGCCTAGATAAAAAGGTCTTCACTCGTCTCCTAATATTAGAGCCAGACCTTGGGGGCAACATGCAGGGTTACCTTCCTACATATCTGAAATATTCTCTTTTCTAGGCTAATTACAGACCCACCCACCCCCACCCTGCTCCATGCAGATTGACCTGACTCAGTCTCCATGCCCCGCATCATCTGCATTTTCTTCCTTTGATTTGATACTACATTTTGCCAGACTAGGAATTTGGGCTCTTGCTGTGTACTCTCTCTGCAATCAGAGAGGCTGGATTCAGTTTTGAAGGCATTGGTGATTTTTAGAGGTGATTCGGGCCTGGAGCTGGCAGGATAAAGAGAGGCGCTACCTGGGGGGAGGTCCCAACCTGTAATTTGGAGAAGCAGATGATGAAAAGGGGGTGCATGGGGGTGAAGGCATTCAATGCCTGCCTCTGCTATGAGTCCTTCAAAAGACAAAAATGAGATCCACCTTGCTCCCCAGCATGTTTTCCTAACCCTGATTTCCCTGCAATCTTTCTCTGGTCTCCTTCATAAAAGCCGGTAGGTTTTCCTCTCTCCCTCCCCCTGTCTCTATCAGACGCGGGGCCTTCTCCAGGGGTGCAACAGCCATCTGGATCGCTTCTCTTTGTCTGGCCACCTCATCAATTCATCATCCCCTTTATAATCTCATCTGAAAACATATCCTTTCTCATTTGCTTCTTAATTTCTCCCTCCTGCCCACGTCTCTCTCTCTCTCTCTCTCTCTCTCTCTCTCTCTCTCTCTCTCTCTCTCTCTCTCTCCTCTCTCTCCTCTCTCTCCTCTCTCTCCTCTCTCTCTGGGACTTTATTATGACTTTACAGAACCTTGGGGGATAGATGACCTAGAAAATATGCACTGTAAAGTAACTGCATATGGCCCTATCTCTCAGTTGTCCAGATGTAGCACAGCTGGGCAGCTTCACAGCCCAACGTCTTCGTGATAGGCACCGGCTTAGAAGCAGCCTTGTTACCTGCCAGGACTTCCATGTGTGCAGTTACCCTTCCATCTCCAAGACTCAGACAGCAGCAGCTGGCCAAGCCCAGACCCCAGACAAGGCAGGCGTGAGGCCGCCTCCAGCCCGAAAGGAGATCAGATATTAACTCCGAGCAATTGGAGCTTCCTGACATTGGTGTCCCTGTGGTGTTTCATAAGCCCTGACAGCTCCTGGCCATTGTTTTAGGGGAAGCCAGCACCCCATTGCCTTCCCTGGAAATGAACCCTCTTTTCCTGTTTTGAGTCTTGTCCCAGTGTGAAGAGGAATGCTATGACCAAAAAATGTCAAAGATGACCTGAGAGGAAAGAGAGAGCTTATCTGTATCCTTTCCAAGAGCCCTTTGCAGTCCCTTTTAATTGGCTTATGCTGTGTTCTTCTCTGGGGGGAGCAGCCCAGGATCACCTGTCAACAACTCTATCTATAGCAGTGCCCCCACCGCTCACCCGCCATCTCTGCTTGCACAAGGCTCGCTGACCCTGGGGCTCAGCTGTGAGAATCAATCATCTCCTTCCAGAATTCGTCATTCAGCGGCTAGAGGCCCTCAGCTATTTTTATCACCCGCCGCCACTCCCTCCCCCCCCCCCCCACTCAGAAGCCGGTGGCCAAGGACGTGCCGGGCAGCCTTTGCAGGGGGTGTTGCTGTGAAAGTGAGCGGTGGGAAGTCACCGCAGCTGAGCTGCTGCCTCAGAAGTTAAATCCGAAGGGCCTGACCTGGAACAGGACCACATTTGATCCTCTTCCATTCAAGGACACGGTGGAAGGACTTAGAGTCGGAAGGAGAGGGAAAAACGGAGTGCATGTGGCCTGGGTGACACCTAACCGGGGTGGGAGATCATAGGCTCTAGATACACTGAGGTCAGCCTGGATGATCAGCACAGATGCAGCCAAAAAGGGCTCTGGCTTTTCTGTTTGCAACAGTTGCCAATCTTCGCAGGTGCTTCCTGTGGGCTAGGCTGGGCTATGATTGGAACTAGGCCTCTAGAATCTTCCCTAGAGTTTTCCAATCAATGTCTAGAGGACTGGAGGGGGCGGGGAGGGCGCGGTGGTGGTGAGGGGCAAGCCAGACAGCACAAAACCCTGGTAGTCTCATTCCTAGGCCCTTTGTTCGCTGCAGGTGAGGAGCCTGCAGGGTGGAAGTGAGGGCGCTACTGGGGTGCTACTGAATCAGTTTATGTTTACAGAGAGGTCCATCTGATATCCTCAACAGGCTCCTTCAGCACAACCCCTGAGGTAAGGCCTTATTTTTAGTCTGTGTAAAAATAGTCTGGATGGCTGTTTGTGCAGATGTGTGCTTTGCTCACCAAAGCCCCAGCATTGGAAAGGGTGACAGAAGGCTCGGATGCCCTGCAGTACTTTCATCTCAAAAGGGGCTCGCGAATCCCAGAGTCTCAAGAAGGTGAAAGTAGCCTCCTGTATGGCAGTGTGGGTGACAGGGAAATGGGTGACCTTCAACCTCTCTGGACTCCAAGGCGGAACTAGGTGGGCTAGAAGCCAGGGGTCCTCCTGAGCTGGGGAGAAGCCCAAGTTGCCTGCAGCCACGCATCTGTTGGGGAATAGCACTGGCGTTAGAGGATGCAGTTGTGAGGCACCCTGCAGACGAGAAAGAGAGAGGTGCCTCTGGGTTACATTCCTAAGGGCAGGAGTTCAGAAGCAGGATTTACTGGTCCCCTGAGACGGTGAGCAGTGGGTCTGGAGGCAGGTGGCAGGTGACTGCCCCAAAGATAAACTGGATTGTTTATCAAACACTCTGGGGCCCTGGAGTCCCAGGAGGCCAAGAACCCCCTTGCAGCCTAGCTCGAGATGCTGCCACTCTGACCAGATACTGGGCTGCCCTGACATTGTCACCTCCATGCCATATTAGCAAACCACAGAAAGCCACCGACTCTCACATCTGGCCAACATGCAAATCAACACAGCTTTTCTGGAGGAAACTCTGGCAATTAGTATGGAACTTTAAAAACATACCTATGAAAGTTCTACGACACATGCCTGTAACCCCAGCACTTGGGAATCAGGAGGATTCCAAGTTTGAGGCCAGCCTGGGCTATGAAGGAAGAAGGAAAGAGGTACACCATGAGCTAACACGTTCTGCTTTATGAGTTTCCCCAAAGCCAAGGTTGTCCAACAACAGTGGAATAGCAGAACAACACACTCTGAAGCAACTACTTAAGAAAAGCCTGAGCTGTCAAACATCTAATGACATGAGAACATGCTAACAATGTGGTGCTCAATTTGAAAGGCCGGGTAAAAACTGTACATAGCATTCCATCTAAAGGCCTTTGTTATCAAAACAGTTACTACAAGGGAAAAGTCCTTGTTTCAACAAATCTGCTCATAAGCCTCTTAGTTGAGAGGGAGGATGTGGGCAGAGCAAGAGAAGGGATAATGTGGGGCCGTGGTGGAGAGTGCGGAGGAGGGAGTGTGAGCCTGAGTCCTCTCCAAGGGAAAGGCTCACAGATGCTCCAGGGGCTGGCCAACTCTGGCCATAAAGAAGCTTGGTATTCTAATTGAAGGCGCTCCCACTGCTGTGTGCTAAACCTCAGCTGTGTGCCTACCCAAAGCTTTCGATGAAGGCCACCAAATCAGTAACTGTTTTACCTGAGCGAAGATTTAGGGTGGAAATCCAGAGAGAGAGACCTGTAAAATCATGAAGTAAAGAACTGCACAATAGAGTTAGTCATGGACGTAGATGCTCAAGGGCTGGGGAAGTGATCAAGTCAGTAAGTGTTTTGCCATGTGTATTATTAGTCAAGGTTCTGTAGAGCAACAGAAAGTAAAGAATGGAGAGAGAGAGAGAGAGAGAGAGAGAGAGAGAGAGAGAGAGAGAGAGAGAGAGAAGATTTTTGTTTTTTTAGTCCAGCTAGTCCAACAATGGCTGTCTACCAACAGAACCCAGTAGTCCTTTCAGTCCGTGAGGCTGGCCGCCTCAGCTGGTCTTCAGTATATGCCGGAATCCCGAGGAGGCAGGCTGTAACAGCAATGAAGGGACCTCGCTAACAAGAGCAACAGCCAGCAGGCAGAGAGAGAGCTCCCTCCTTCCATGTGTGTACAGGCTGCCAGCAGAAGGTGTGGCCCAGACTAAAAGTGGATCTTCCCACCTCAAAAAATCTGGATTAAAGGTGAATATTCCCACCTCAAAAAATCTGGATTAAAAGTGAGTCTTCCCACTTCAAATGAGTTAATTCAGAAAAAAAAAAAAAAAAAAAAAATCCCTTGTGGCTCTCCCTGCCCCCCACCCTCCAATCATGGACATTGGTCCACAAGGACAAAGAAAGCACAGGCAGGGGTGGGGGTAGGGGGTGGGGAGTTGAAGTACACAGAGGGCCCTGACCCTTTTAGGGTCAGCTGCAGGGAGGCAGATCAATTTTATTTGGGATGAAGGAGAGTTAAATTGGGCTTTGGGGTGGGAGTGGGGAAAATCCAGGGTGGGGGCTTAAGGTCCTGAGATGCCTCATTTACATGGAGAGGAATTCCAGGAATCTCAGGTGCTTGCAGAACAGGTCCTACCTGGAGAAAGGGAGCTGGGCCTGTGACTTCCCTAAGGATGTTCCTCAGGCAGAGGCTGTGGGGATTCAGGCTCCCTGGATCAGGCCTAGAAGAGGGAGCCCTGCCCCATTTCCAGCAGCTCAAAGCTTTAACCTTCGTGAAGGACTGTAACCTTAGCAACAGTTTCTCAGCAACCTCCCCAGCTGTAGCCAGTCACTTGGGTTTTAGTTAACTCTAGAAATTGACAGCCAAGAACAGCTGCTATCAAATGAGTCTCTGAGTTTGAGGCCAGCCTAGTCTATAGAGAGAGTCCCAGCAAGGTCAGGGATACACAGAGAAACCCTGTCCTGAAAAATCAAAATTAATTAAAAGTTAAAAAAAAAAAAAAAAAAATAGCCATCATACCATGTAAGTATGAGGGCCTGAGTTCAAGTTCTGAATCTCCATGGAAAGCACAAACATAAAATCAGAGGTTGGAGGTAGGAGTCACCTCAGAGAATCCAAGGTTCGCTGGAGTTTGTAGAAATATGGAAGGGACTTTGAGCTCCCCTGGAAGCTCCTCTTCAAGAACGGGGGAAGCTGGGAGATCTTCTCTGAGATCCGACTTAGGGTAAATGTCTGGGTGTACATGATGTAAGACACAGGATGAATAACAGTGCTCTGCCTAGGTAGTGAAATTTAGGGTGATAATTGTCCCCCTTTTTATATGGCTTGAAATGTCCTGGGCCAGTGAGATGGCTCAGCAGGTGTTAGGATTCTGCTTCAGTCTGCCTACCTGTAAAGTCATTGCTTACCTGCCACGGGGGTGTGGCCCTGCCCAGGGCTATATAAAAGGACAGAACCCCCCCCCCCCTTCATGACCCTCTCTTTCTCCTCCCTCTTATTCCTCCTCTTCCTCTCTCTGTCTCTCTCTCTCTGGGGTACTCCCCCCCTTTTCCTTCTCTCCCCATGCTCATTTAATAAACTCCTCTATAACATAATATCTGCTGCCCGGTACCTGATTATCTTATTGCCTTATATTTTATTAACAAGTAAAGGCATTTGCCACTGTCTTAGTTAGGGTGACGATGGCTGTGATAAAACATCATGACCAAAAGTTGGGGAGCAGAGGCTTGATTTGGCTTATGCTTCCACATCATTGTTAATCATTGAAGAAAGTCGGGACAGGAACTCAAACAGGCAGGAGCTGATGCAGAGGCCATGGAGGGTGCTGCTCACTAGCTTGTACACATGGCTTGTTCAGCCTGCTTTCTTATAGAACCCAGAATCACCGGCCCACAGGTGGACCCACCCACAATGGGCTAAGTCCTTCCAAAACAGCAACTAATTAAGAAACTACTCAACAGGCTTGCCTATAGCCCAAACTTATGTGGGCATTTCTCAGCTGAGGCTCCCTCCTCTCTGATGTCTCTAGCTTGTGTCAAGTTGACATAAAACTAGCCAGGACAGCCTCTAAGCCCGGCAACCTGAGTTCAATCCCTGGAAGGCACATGGTGAAACGAGGGAAAGAACTCTCACAGATGGGTCTCTGACTTGTATGTATAAGCCATGACATGTGCTCAAACACGAGCGCACGCGCACACACACACACACACACACACACACACACACACACATACACACACTCCATCCAACAGGACATTTGTGGGCTAGAAAGATGGTTCAGCACTTAAGAGCACTCAGCAACACACTGCTCTTGTAGAAGACCAGGGTTCCACTCCCAACACCCACCTGTCTCAAGCCACCTATAACTCCGGCCTCAAGGGATCCAACACCCTCTTCTGACCTGTAGAAGCAGCGGCCATACACATGGTGCACATATGTACATGTAAGCAAAACATGTTTTTCATACACATAAAATAAGTACAAAAGCTAAAAAAAGGAAAAAGTCCTGAGTTTATATGCCCAGCACCACATAAACCAGACTTGGTGGTGCATGCCCATAATCCCAGCACTGAGGAAATAGAAGCCAGAGAATCAAAAGTTCAAGGTCAACTTCAGCTACACAGCAACTTTGAGGTCAGCTTGGGATACATGAGATTCTTCTTTTAAAAAAAAAAAAAAATTCTTTTTCCAAATCTTCTGTAATAACCCTAGATTTTATAACTTTGGGGGGAAAAACACTGAATGTAAACACTGACGTTCCCTGTGGTGTGGAGAGACTGTTCTTGGCCTCTGGGTTGATGCCCAGCTCCCACCACGGACACTGAACACACTGATGCTTTGCATAACTGGGGTCAGTTCTGGGTCCCTGGGTCCCTGCCCATCACCAACACATAGAGATCACATGACACTCCCAGGAGCTCAGAGACATTCCAGTCTGGTCAGAAGCCCAGATCTCACTGCTGATCACAGGAGCAACAGACTATTGTTCCCTTGCCACATAAGGTGCCACTACAGTTGTGAGGTGACAGTCTGGGTTTATAATCTCACACTTGGAGTTTGCTTCTCCTTCTCAGGGCCTGAAAAGGCTTTCCTCCCTGGGAACCAATCCTCAGGCTGTTTTCAGGACAAGAGTAGGAGTTGAGAGAGATTATTTGCACATCCCTTTTCTGGATGATTCTCTCACACTTTTTTTTGACTGTGGTCAACTTACTTACTTTATGCTTGGGGTGGAGGGAGGGAGGTCAGTACAGATAGGAGGGAAGAGGGTCATGCAACATTAAGATTGTTTGATAAGGTCTCAAGGAATAACATTGTTTTATATTTACCTAAAATTAATTATACACAATACATGTGTGTAACCATACATACATACATACACACACACACACATAGACATCTTGAAGTTGAGCAATGTTCCCTACAAGAAACATAGAGTAGCAAAAACCCCAGTACCAAGCACAAGAAATATATTTTTCTTTCTTTCTTTCTTTCTTTCTTTCTTTCTTTCTTTCTTTCTTTCTTTCTTACTTATTTATATAGCATTCTGCCAGCATGCCAGAACAGGGCACCAGATCTCACTATAGATGGTTATGAGCCACCATTTGATTGCTGGGAATTGAACTCAGGACCTTTGGAAGAACAGACAGTGCTCTTAACTTCTGAGGCATCTCTCCAGCCCAAGAAATGTCTTTTCTAATGGTTGGCCAGGGTAGTCCAAGTGACTCCCAGAACCGTTTAGATTACCAATGTCGCCCTTAGTTGCTTCTCAGGGCTTGAGGGTGGGTCCCCTACTGATGAGGACACCACTCACTTAGAAAGAGGATGATATGGACTGGATCTGACCTGAAAGCCTATTTCCTGTTGTCTACCTCTCACGGTACCCGAATATACTACGAATATGCCCAAGGAGGAGAAGCAATTAGACACTTCTACCAAGAAGCTATAATACCGATAAGCCACGGCAGTGACCCGCATGGCAAGCTATCTTTAAAGGTGCAGCAAGTGGCGCTCACATGCAGATGGTAGCCAACTGTTGTCTAGTTGGACTTCAGGCCCACTCCACAGGCAGGAAACCATGTCTGTTACTGCAACCCTAGCCAGCTTTCCAGGCTAGTGTGGTCAAGGACCTTAGAAAAGACTCTACTGCCCCCACATTGCCAGGCCAGCACGATTCCTCACTACACTCTAAATCTTATCCTTACACCCACAGATCAATATAGCTGCCACCCCTTGAAGAAGCTTCTCTTTCTAGCTAATGGACACAATGCAGAGATCAATGGATTGTGGGGACCCCAGACCCATCGGATACATCCGGATCATAGCTTCTGCATCTCGGAGTCAGAAACATTATTGAAGAGGGACTGGAAAGTTTGTAACACCAAGAAGTCCTGGGTAAAATATTCCATCCTAGAAATGGCTGCACAGACCACACCAGAACAGCAATATCAATGCATATATTGCTGTGTCCATTACTATGTCTATGGGTCCCACCCACAGACAAAGACCTACAGGCAACTAATGACTCCTGGGAGAAGGGAAATTAGCCTCTCCCAGGGATGAGCCCCTTATCAATTGTCCAATGCAGAGTGGCCAGCCATGAAGCTATATACACACAAACAACAAAAACAGACTCAGTAGCTTGTATTTATATATTGTATTTGTGCATGCATTCATATGTACATACAATATATATGTATATAATAATAATAATAATAATTAAAGAAGCTATCAACTTGATGGGGGCATGGGAGGGGCCGGAAAGGAGGGAGGAAAGTGAGAAGGTAAAGTGATACAATTCTATCTCTATTAAAAATTATAAACACAATTTCACAGTATAAAAGTTTTACCATGTATAATAATCTCTCGTTTTATGCATGTGTCCTATAATGATTACATATATTTATATTGTATTATATTTCATAATCTTTCATAATATAAGACAATGCTTTAAAAGGTTTAATAGTAATTAGTTCTTAGGTTTCTGCTCATTTCCCTTTGGTAGTGTCTAGCAATGAAATTTTATGAAGCCAGACACTGTTCAGTAATCCAGGCTCAGCAAGACAAACACCACATGTTCTCTCTCATCGTGCAGAGTCTAGATCTTCGTATGTGTGAGTGTGGGTACAGGCCAGGAAGCCAGCAAGGGACTGTGAGAGGGGAAGAAGTTGACGTGAAGGGAAGAGGACTGTGGGATTCATGAGCCACTGAAAGTGAAAAGGGAACTACAGGGCACAGGAGCGTTCAAGGGGGGAGTAGACAGGAAGATTGAGCAACAAAAACCAAAGGCAGAGGATTATGAAAATGACATAATATAATCTGAATAAATTAATTAAATTATATATATAAAAAAGAAAATGGCATAATGAAGCTTCTTTGTATGTTAATTTAAAACATTTTTTTAAGTGTGGCATTGTTTACATGTAACAACTGGACATTTTGTATTTTATAAGCTTTCTGTGGTCCTCCGCGGGCTTTGGGCCATATAACCCAACGGTGTGTTTACTTTTTTACTTAATGAATACACAATTATGGGCTAACAGAAGGAACAAGTATGGTGTTCAGTGGCACAGTACTTAATAGTAACACTATAATTAACACTAATTTAGTGTATTTTCAAAATAATCAGAAAAGATGGTTTTGAATGTTTTTACCATAAAGAAATGACAAATATTTGGCATGATAAATAGACTTATTATAATGATTTGGTCATTATTCATTGTATATATGTATTGAATTATCACCCCATATAATGTATAATAATTATGTGTCAAACTAAAATTAAAGCAGTTATTTCTTCCTGGGAGACAACAGCATAGGATACTATTTTGAACTGGATTCTTCTTGCTTGGAAGCCATGTAGGAGCATAGTAAAGCTCACAGCTGCAGAAGACTCGGTTCTAATCACTATCTTTTTCCAGCCCTCGGGTGCTTTCTTCCACCCAAGGATCGGATCTCAAGGCAGCAAGAGTCAAGGAGGCAGCCCTGTCCTCAAATGCCTGTATCTTTTCCCTCAGAGTGTCCAGTGAGGCTTGAGGTTGGGGTCAAAAAAGAAAAAGGCATCTACAAGGTAATGGAAGTAATTGAAGGAAGACAAAGCCGCGTCCCCATGGAGGAGTGGATAGAGAAGAAAGCAACAGGAAAGAACAGGTCCTGCTATAGCCAAGGGCACCACCCAGGGAATCAGCCTCTTCAGCTTTTGAACAATCAAAATTCCTCCTCAGGGTCCAGGGGCACAGTTATATTCCCTAGAACAGCTGAGGTGCTCCATCCCCGGCGGCCGAACAACCTTCAACTTTCTTCTCTTTTCCTTCTATAACCCAGTCTGTATGAGCATTTTCTTTTTAAAAGAAACCCTAAGCCTCTAAGAAGAGTTGTAGAGAAAATCCTTCAGTCGTTATTAACTATAAAGCCAACAGCCTATAGAGAAGGGCTCCTCCCTGCCCCCTTTGCTGAAACGCTGAGACCAATCAGAACACCTCAGATTTTCCTGTTCGGTTGTTTAGCTGTTGTTGTTGTTTTGTTCTTTTTCAAATGCAGCTTAAGAGTCAGAGTGCCAGGCCTCTATATTTTCATAGCTGGAAGGCCAAGGCTCAGAAAAGTTAAAAGCATGTTTGGGAACTCACAGGTAAGACATGGCAGGACCAGGCCTGGTTCCAGGGTCTAGATTTATCTTTGTCAAAGGAGGATGGCCAGCTTGGGTGACTGTTGTTAAGTGTCACTGGAGAAGGAAAAGGTGTTGGCATGAGCAGATGGAAGGGGGTGTGTGCAGGAAGCAGTGAGGGTGAGGCTGCCATGAGCCTCACGAGTGCTCAGTCAGCTGGGAAATGACACGCTCCCTCCACAACCCTGTCGCAGGGGAGTGAGAAGCCACCAAGGAACCAGAGCCAGAGGCCACTCAGCTCTGTGAGCATGGAAAGGTGAGTAAGGGAGAAGCCGAGGGGCTGGCTGGAGGGGGTGGGGCAAATTGTGTGAATAAGGACTGGGCTCCTTTGCAGAGTGGAGCCGCTCTGGTGAACAACACACTTCCTGAGGGCAAAACAGTGATGGCAGATGGCGGAAGGCTGGCTGCTGTGGCTGATGGTGACAAACAAGCAGACTTAAGAGTTTAAATGTTGGGGCTGGAGAGATGGGTCAGTGGTTAAGAGTGTTGTCTGCTCTTCCAGAGGTCCTGAGTTCAATTCCCAGCAACCACATGATGGCTCACAACCATCTATAATGTGATCTGATGATAAAGTACTCATATACAATAAATAAAATAAAATTTAAAAAAAGAGTTTAAATGTGACTTGTACAAAAGCCAGGCACAAGCTTCGTTCCCCCAGTTTAAAAAAAAAAAAAAATAGCCTTCAAGGCAACATCTAGATGATTTTTGTACTCTTGGTCAGTTTTCTATTGCTGTGAAGAGACACCATTACCGAGGCAGCTCCTATAAAAGACAGTGTTTAATTGGGGCTTAGAGATTTAGTCCGTTGTCATCATGGTAGGAAGCATGGCATCTTGGAGGCAGAGGTGGTGCTGTTGGTGCTGAGGGTTCTACATCCGGATCCACAGGCAGCAAAAAGAGAGAGACTAGGGGCTTAGAATGGGCTTTTTGAAACCTCAAAGCCCCATGCCCCTACCCCATGACACACCTCCTCCGATAAGGCCACACCTCCTCACCCTTCCCAAGTAGGGCCACTTCCGGATGTCTAAGCATTCAAACATATGAGCCTATGGGAGCCATTCTCATTCAAACCATCACAAAATGTACGCAGAGTAGGAAATCTATACCATAAACACCACAAGAAGCACAGTACTCATTTGTCGATGACACGACTTCTCAATGCAAGTTCTACTGCTTCTTTGTCATCAGCTCTCTTGTCTCCAAATCAGTTCAGTAGCATTCCTGTAGCGTCCCAGCTCAACACCCCACAGTTCTCCACTCCTCCCACGTCTCCGGGTTTCTCCCTTGCTATATCAGAAACAACAAAACAGTGGTTCTCAAATTAGGGACCACTGCGGCTTTTGTTCCGCTCCCTGGTAGGTAGCTGAATATCCGTGTCTCTGAAATGTTGAGAGTTTGGTGTCCCTGCTATCTGTACCGATTTTGTTCAACAAGAAGTGGCATAGTCACTAGCGCTGGAAACCTCCGTAAACCCGGTCTAGTCTTGCCTGTACACAAATAGAAATGGCTAGATGAAACCATGGCTGACGGAAAGGATCTGGCCGGGCCCCAAAGAAAATAAAAGGATTCAACCCCAAGGAGGCAGACGGTCCCGATTCCCGGGCACACGAGGTAAATGGCGAATGGAAACCCAACTGTTGCAAAGAGTGATTGCTCAGATGGAGCAAATGTGCTGTGAAATCGGGCCTTGGAAAATCATCTGGACTTCATCTTAGTGAAATCCAAAAACAATAACTGCCTCCCCCGGCTGCTTCAGAGGGGCCCCAGAAGCCCCCCTCAGCAGAAGCCACAGAGGCCCTGGGTCTCCCAACTCTGCCCTTGTTTATTTACAAATCTTCCTTTCTTCCCCACCTTAGGTCATCCTTCAGCTCTGGCCTCTCCAACCCCTGGGGAGACCCGGCATTCATAAGGCCTCTCACATGACAGGCGGCAGGAGACACAAATAAAGAGAGAGACGGTGAACTCCCGGGCTACCTGGCGTGAGGACGCAAACTGGAGCCACTGCGCGGCTGGAAACTAGGCTAAGGGATCCTCAAGCATTTCCCCAGAGAGCTCCTGCTGTGTGGAGGGATGGGGCGGGCCCTGCACCAAGGCCAGTGGGAGCCTTAAGGAGTAGACATCCTAGAAAGTAGACGGAGCTTTGGTGTGGGGGTGGGGGGGGGAGAGGGGAGGTGGGGGGTAGGAGGAAGGGGGATAAGGGGTAGGGGGCGGGGATGGGGTGGGGGTTGAAGGCTACAGTGCGCATCCTAGGCCATCGGAGGAGAGAGCCTGCTCTCCGGTCCCCAGGGCAGATTCCGTTCCTGCAAAGTGGCGGGTGCTTCTTTACCGTCCCAGGGAAAGGTCACAGCCCCATCAGCCAGAAACCTTGCAGTCTTCCACACCACTTATTAGAATGGCTCCTGCAAGGGATGCTGGTTGGAGGCCAAGGGGTCTTAGGGATAAGTTGCCGCGGGAAGAATGGGTAGGGCTTGTGGACCTGCACACACAGCAGCACCTGCTCAAGGAGCAACACCTGCTCAAGCACGCACACACCGACACAGCAGAGGAGGCTGTGGATGTAACTCAGCTGGTGCTTGCCTAACATGCACACTAAGCAAAAGGGAGGCCTTGCTGAGGACTGATGGTCTCTATCCTCAAGCCTCTCACCTTCTCTGGACACCCTCCCATCCCTGAGCCAGTCCACCTTGGGTCTGCCTGTAAACCTCAGGTGGCTGGATAGCACTGAAGGGGAGAAGCCGGACAGAGCCATTGTGAAGATGTTTTAAGTGTCTCAGCAGACAAAACTGGCATGTCAAATTTTCCAAGCCAGTTTCCAATGCATTGTGTTAATGGATCTTCCAGAAGCCCACCTCTTAACAAGCCGAAAGAAAGATTTGGGGCTGATGTCTGTGTGGACAGCACATGCCCACCAACCAACTCTCACTTGTGCATAGTCTCAATCTCCTGGCTGCTTTCCAACACTTTCTCTCCCATCCATGAAAGCAAATTGGAAGAAAAGTGATTTGGGGGGCATTGTTATGGGGTGACATAAGAATTGATTATTTTTAAATTAGTGTAAGAATCACTTGCCAAATCAAAATGACTCTGAGATTCCATCTTACACCCATCAGAATGGCTAAGATCAAAAACTCAAGTGAGAGGACACGCTGGTGAGGATGTGGAGAAAGGGGAAGACTCCTTCATTGCTGGTGGGAATGCAAACTTGTACAACCACTTTGGAAATCAATCTGGCGCTTTCTCAGAAAACTGGGAATAGGGCTACCTCAAGACCCAGCTATTCCACTCCTTGGAATAACCCAGAAGACGCTCCACCACACAACAAGGCCATATGCTCAACTATGTTCATAGCAGCCTTATTCATAATAGCCAGAACCTGGAAACAACCTAAATGTCCCTCAGTTGAAGAATGGATAAAGAAACTGTGGAACACTACTCGGCTATTAAAAACAAAGAAATCCTGAAATTTATGGGCAAATGGATGGAACTAGAAAGGATCATCCTGAATGAGTTAACCCAGACCCAGAAAGACTCACATGGTATATACCAGTTATAATTGAACACTAGCCCAAATGGGATGTCCAATGAAAGTCTTCACTTCCCAGGAGATCAGGAGAGATGTGGGGACTTCCTATTGGCACTCTAGGTGAGGGAAATATGGGAGAATGGGGAAATAGAAGGATCCAGAGGGTCCTAGAAACCCACAAGAAAAACATCATGATGGGCAGATCTGAACCCATGGGTGTCTGCTCAACCTACTGCACCAACCAAGGACAATACATGCAGTAAACATTGAACCCCTACCCAGATCTAGCCAATGGACAGGACATTCTCCACAGTTGTGTGGAGAGCAGGGACTGACTCTGACATGAACTCTGGTGACCCATATTTGACTACTTCCCCTTGGTGGGGAGGCCTGGTGGCACTCAGAGAAAGGATAAGCAGGCTACCAGGATGAGACTTGATATGCTATGACCATATGGGGGGCGGAGGGGATGAGGTCCCCTTCTGTCATAGACCTAGGGGAGGGGAATAGGGTGAAAGAGGGAGGGAAGGAGGAAAGGGAAGATAAAAGTGAGGGGATAACAACTGAGATGTAATCTGAATAAATTAATAAAATTAAAAACAAACAAACAAACAAAATCACTTGCCAATTTTGATATTTTGCTGTGAAGTAGATAAGTGCTATCCTGAGGCAGTCTTCTTGGGCACATGAAAAGAAAGACACTTGGAGCCAGCCAGTGGCACACGCCTTTAACCACAGTGCTCAGGAGGCAGAGGCAGGTGCATCTCTGAGTTTAAGGATAGCCTGGTCTATACAGAGAAACTCTGTCTCTCAAAGCAAAATCAAAAGGAACCAAACAAACAGGCTTGGAGCCAGCAGAGAGATTCCCAAGGGTTGCTGTTTGATCCCTGAATATGTGATGACTGCCCTGCTTTCAGGGCTTATGTGTGTATGTATGGCAGGGAGGGAAGGGAGAGGGATGGATGGATGGATGGATGGATGGATGGATGATGGATGCATGGATGGATGGATGGATGATGGATGGATGGATGGATGGATGATGGATGCATGGATGGATGGATGGATGATGGATGCATGGATGGATGGATGGATGATGGATGGATGGATGATGGATGATGGATGATGGATGGATGGATGGATGGGTCGATGGATAGGTGGACCGATGAGCAGATGGACAGATGGACATGTTATTATTCAGGCCAGCATCCACAGGCTCTCAGAGGTGGTGGCCAGAGCCTGGTGTTACATACTAGTTTACATGTGGACTAGAAAATTCCATATCTGGAGGAGTTTGGGGTAACTAATGTACAATTTCATTGTCAAGATGGCTAGGCTGGGCTAGATATGAATTATGAATGTGCCTTTGGAAGATGGAGACAGGAGGACTGAAAGTTTTAGCCCAGCCTGGCTACACAACATAAAAAATAAAATAAAATAAAATAAAATAAAATAATGAATGACCTAAACAAGGCATGAGACCCAGTGAAGAGTGACGTGCAGTGTGCACATGTAAGAACATGGGTGAAGTGTGTGCAGTAACTCCAGTTACTCTTAAAGCTGAGCTGAGGGACTGGGCCAGCTCTCCTGCACTCACACGTTGGGGCTGGTTCACCCTCACCTTCACCGTCAGGGCCAGCTCCACTGTGTAGGCCAGGTGAAGTTCAGGATCCGTTCTCCCAAATTCTACAGCTGGTGAGGGGTAGGGATAGCTCTCCTGCTCTCAACTACCAAAGGCGGTGAGGGTCGAGGGGAGGGGAGAAGACATCACCCCCACACCCAGGAAGGGACTTTTCGATAGAGATGGATTAAAAACAGAAACAGAAATATGATAGATAGAAACAAATGTTCAAAATATGAAATGTTGTCTCTAGGACGGCAAGGATTTTTGTCCGCTTTGACTTCCCACTGCCTGAAAAGGTGCTCAATAAAGGTTATAAGCATTATCCTGCCCAAAGAAATGTGAAGTACTTCAATGCAGGTTTATTGGTGGCAGCTATCGGTGGTTTCACTGGTCCCAAGGAAGGGGGGGCAGGGAAATTGCCATGCAGGGGGAGACAGAAAAGTAAGGGAGGGTGGGGGCACAGAGAGAGAAAGAGAGGAAATCACAGAGGGGGCGGAGAATGCAGAAGGAGAGAGAGAGAACCAAAATGTCTGGATTGTATAGAGAAGAGCCTCTGGGGGAGGGGAAGCCCCTCCCCCACCCCTGGGCTGGAAAGCTGGGGGGGCGGGGGCAGGGTATGCCAGCCGCACCCTGTGGCTGGTGGGGGACTGAGGAATGCTGGGAGAACCTGGAGGCCAGGTCCACTTTGGTTAAAAAGGCCCCTCAGCTGCTTGGCCCCGGGTCTGAAGCCCAACAAAAGGAACATATTTTAAAGAGGAAGTGACTGCGTGCTAAGTGTTACGACAGGAAATGAAGTGTGCCGAGATGGAGACCAGAGGCTCTACCTGCGCGGCGGAGCTGCTCCGCGCAAGGACCTTAGCAACCCACTTTCCAGTTTCTGTTCACATCATCTGCTGTGATTCAATATTGAGAGAAGCAGCTTACAGAAGTGTTACAGTATTTTACATCCGTTCGGCCTACAAGGCAAATAACTGACACAGCGAGACTGAAACGTACTTTAAAGCTGCCAGCACTTCGCCGGGCAGAGTCTGAACTGATTCTAATCTACTCGTATACTAAACAAACTACTCTACACCTTATAACATATATTCCAAGCACTTGCCAATATGACCCCTGGGCTGGTCCTCATCAAGTCCTCTCCATCCTCCAACCATCCAAAGACCGCTCTTTTTCCAGGAAGTCCCTCCTCCCTCTTCCTGTCCTTCTGCCCAGCTGATTGGCTAAACAGCTCTTTATTGATGGGTGATACATTCACTCAGCATTATTCCACACAGAAGGAAAGATTAACTTTGACCTATGGTTCAGAGGGCACAGTCCTTTACAGTGGGGACCTGTAAGGCACTGGGACAGCTCTGTCCAAAGGGCCAGGAAGCCAGGGAACCAAAGCAAATGGGGCCGGAAACAGGACTAGATTATAGCCCTCGAAGGGCAGTCTCAGTTACTCAATACTACCAGTCAGGCCCCACAGTTTCCCAAAACTGTGCCATCAGCTAGGGCACAGGAGTTCAAACACCTGAGCCAGCGAGGGACAGTTCAAATCTAAGTCACAACAGCACTGTTACTCGGTTAATGTTCTAGTCCCCTTGGCTTAGCAAAGTGACACAGATGGAATGGCTTAAGCCACAGAAAAGAATTGTCACGTAGTGTAGAGGCTGGGAAGATGTGATTAAGATGTTTGCAGGGGACTCCTGCATGTATAAGATCCTCTGTCAATATGTAGGGGCAACCTTCTACCCATATTTTCTTCTTATCTGCGCACGTGTGCATGTGCGTGCATCTGTGCGTGTGTGCACGCATGTGGTATGTGTGCACCCTGGTGAGCTTGCTCATGTGTGGGCCGAGGCTGGAGGTCAATGGTGGGTTTTTTCCACCACTGACCCACCTTATTTTTGGAGACAGTTTCTCACTGAGTGTGCTACCCCCATCCCAGCACTGAGGTTATAAATGTGCACTGATACGCCCAGTTTTTTACACAGGTCCCGGGGATCTGAACACGGGTCCTCATGAGTATAAGAACAGCAATCATACTGGATAAGAGCCATTCAAAAACACTTCATTTAACCTAATTACCTGTCTCCAAATAATCTCACCATCTGACAACATATGCACTGGGAGACAGCCATCATTCAACCTACAATTGTATTTAATAAATATGAGCTGTGGTTAATGATAGCATCACTAACAAGAAAAAGAAAACACAAAAATCAAAGTTATTAACGATAAAGAAAATAACCTTCCCTACTTAGCTCAGAATCTTGTAGCTCCTTGTCACCCATGACATAACCCAAACCCTTCAAGCAGCAGGTTAAAGACACTTTGTCCCCCCAGTAAGCCTTCACCTTGTGTCACAGCCCTCTGTCTCCATTCCAGACAATGCTGCCACACCCACCCTTCTCTTCTTGGCTCCTCAGCAGGGGACTTGCTCCTCTCTGGGACCCTTAGCTCTCCTCAGCTTATTCAACCTCAACTCCTCAGGAAGCCAGCTCTGCCTTTGTCCCTTTGGGGGAGTATTTCCTGGGCACAGTTTACAGTCAGTGTCACAACACACTGCCTTTAGTGGTCAAGAGACCACAGAGATTGCTGCCAGAGAGTGGGGGAGGGCAAGGGAGTCAAGGAGGAAGCTGCAGCCACCAGTCTCCTACAGGAGCTGTCACATGCTTTAGAGGAACAGGTCAATATCGAGCTCATGGCAAGATGGGAAAAGCGGGGGGTGGGGGTGGGGCGGGGGTGTGGCTTAAGCAAGATGTCCCTCATACATAATCCAGGCGTTTGGATACTTGGTCCTAGGTCATTGGCTGCGTGGGTAGGCTTAGGGGGAGTGGCCTTGCTTGTATGTCACTGTGGGCAGGCTTTGAGGTTTCAAAAGGCACTTCAAGTTCACTTGCTTAGCTCCACGTTTGTGGTTGAGATGACAGTCCTCGGCTGTCAGCTCCCAGCCTTAGTCACCACAGGCCAGCTTATACTTTTGTGCTTCACTGGGGGCAGAGGGCCCTTATCCCTCTGCGGCCATAAGTACAATATAACTCAGAAGGCCCCCTCACCCCCTTTCTTCTATCCTGCCAGCTCTTTCCATGGCTACCAGTCCTGCTGGCACCAAGCGAAGAGTGTGGAAACTAGGATGACTAGGGGGCAGACAGAATAATCAATACACATCACCTCTATCTCACCTTTTTCAGAGCCCAAGTGGACCGTTTATGCGACCCGTGGCCACTGAGAGCCACCTTGGCTGATGGTCTTGCCTATCAGTGTGTGGCTGTAGCTATGGCTGAAGTGACAACAACAAAGATATCCAAAACAATGCTCTCTCTGGGTCTAGTGCCCCTCGGGGCTGAGGCCAGAGCTGTGCTACCAGTATGGGCTTAGGGAATCAGAGCTGAATACAGCCTGGGGTTACAGACAAGTGTGGGTGGGATCTATTGAAAAAAAATCTCCAGCATACTCTGGGAGAACAATTGTCAGGCCCACTTCCTGCTGTGTGTGGAGCCAGGAGACAGTGGGAGCTTGGCAGCCCGACAGCTGAGGAGCAGCCAGGGAATTTAGCAGGAGACAGAGAAAATGAGTCCTGCGGGTCTGGCCCAGCACCATCAAAAGCAGACACTGGCAGAGCCTCTCATCCCAGAGTCAGCGTCCAAGGTGGGTGGGTGCTGGCCCAGCTTGCACAGGGCCCCCTGGGAGCAGAGCAGTTTGCAATGCAGAGAGGATGCAGCATCTTGAGGAGGCTGATGATGGTTCAGCCTGAGGCCAGGCATTGCTAGAGGATCACAGCAGAGGTCACCTGAGGGATATTACAGATGTGTCTGTCATGACACCTGTCATCCTGAGCCCCTGGTGGAAACTTGTCTGCCGTTGGCCTAGGCTAAGTGCTGAACGGACCAGAAGTGGGCTTACCGCACAGGCTAAGCCTTGCCGTGTGTGGCTGGTAGGTGACTGTCATTCTAACATTGAGTCTATGCTATGGACCTTCATGGCCATTTCCTCTCCCTTGTGAGTGGAAGAGTGAGCATTTGGTTCCACCCTGGCCAACAGCAATAAGTCTGATAGGACTTCTAGGAAGAGAGGGTGACAAACACAGAGCCTCGTCTGTCCCCGTGGTGCTGACTACGGGTGCTTTCATACTACCAGAAGATGGGGCCAAGGCCAGGGAGCATAAGCCAGAGGATGGAAAGACACTCAGCCCCGAAAACAGCCAGCCCTCAAACGCCGTGATCCCAATAGCCCCGCTCTGTGGGATGACAATGGTACCATTGCCCCTGCTACTTGCAGCAAGAACACTGATGTAACAGCAAAGACAATTGGCTAAGCCAGGGAGACCGTATCCCTGCTCAGTACAGGTAGCCCACAGAGGCTCAGTGGAGAATTTCAACGACTATACAAACATTGATGTTTGTTTGGTTTTGGTTTTTGGAAACAGGATTTCTCAGTATAACAAGCCCTGACTGTCCTGGAATTTGCTTTGTAGACTAGGTTGATCACTGCCCAGCTTAAACATTGATATCTTAATATAATACTTTTATGAATCCTTTGAGAATCGCATACAACATATTTTTTATAAAAACATACATTTTAATAGTTGTGAATCTGTTTCAACATCTGTGACTTTTTAAGCAATTGTCAATTTTAAAGTATAAAATAAATAGAACATGGAGCCCATAACACATTCCCTTTTACCATATACATGCTCATTTAAATAAAACTGTGGATGAGTTTTAAGATTTATTTTTCTGTGTGTGTGAGTGTGTGTGTGTGTGTGTGTGTGTGTGTGTGTGTGTGTGTGTGTGTATCTGTCTGTCTGTCTGTCTGTCTGTGCACATTTATGCAGGTACTCTCAGAGGCCAGAAGAGGGCATCAGGTCCCCTGGAGTTGGAGTTAGAGATGGTCAGGAGCTACCCTCTGTGTGTGCTGGAAATTGTGCTCTGGTTCTCTTTAAGAACAGCCCTGGAGAGATGGTTTTTAAAGGAGAATATTAAAAATCCTGCACAGGGTCTCTGTTTCCTTAGATCTTCATTTCTGAAAGCACCCATGTTACATTCTGTTTCAGAACCAAATGCTGCCCCCATCTCTCGTCCCTCCTTCAGTGATTCAATGCAAGTGGCCAACTCATCACCAGCCACCAGTGCAACACATGTCCACTGTCTCCACAGGTCGCATATTTTCCCCATGTGTATATGCCATACCCTTTACAAAGTCTAGGTCTTAGCTGCCCTCTTCTTTGCATTCCCTGCTCAGATGCAGTCTTTTGTAGACTCCCCTTCCCCCAATAAATCTTTCTCTTGGAGTCTGTTGTGTGGTATGATTTTGTGGAATCCCTTGGCTTTCCAACCTTGGTGAAACACACGGTAAACCTATACTAAATAGATGCATATGCTTTTCTCTGTTAACTTGTGTCATTTGATAAGGATCTCTGCCGTAAACATAGCAATGGGTGAGAAAATCCAGTGTTTCACTTCTGTAGTGCAAGTGATATGAAATGAAAAAGAGTATATGACACATGACTCTCTGAAGAGCAGGCAAATGCGACAGAGGTTACTTGGAGCTGCTTAGTGTCAGCTCCAAAGGAAACTCCATTTCTCCTACTTCTGGCAGTTAGACAAAAGCCAGCATTCCTCTGGAACTTGTAAAGCCAGTTCCCCTCTACCAAAGGAGGATAGTTCCCTTATTAGTGGCAGAAGGGACAATCTGTGGTGCCTATTAGCATGCCAAAGCGCCTGCTGCCCTCCAGGCTCCCTCAGTATCACAAGTGCCTGTTCTGCACATTTCAGAGTCCATGCTGCCGTCCTCACCCTCCTCAGCCCCGCCCCCTACCCTAAACTCTCCCCAGCCACTCACCTCTCCCTATAGCCCTGTTCTTTTAGCTGTGTTCTCTCTCTCCTCTCATCCTCTCTTTGTTTTCTTCTCTCACCTCCCTCTCTCTTTCCCTCCCTCTTTCTACTCTGCTCCTGCTTCTCCTGTGACCAGATTCATTCTGATGGCTACGTTTAGCCTACTGCAGTCTCTCTCCACTCAGGACTCTTCCAGGTGCCTCTGGCTGTGCTCTCCCTCGTATCTACAATTAAAAAAAAATCTACGTGGAGCAGTCATGTTGTCAGTTTATACTCATAATAAAGAGTGAGAGGGGAAGAGGGCAGAAAAGCCAAGCTTGAGAAACTTTCTACCCAACACTGTGTGTCAAGAGCCTTTTTGTGTGAGTTTCAGGAGCTGGGGATACAGACAGAGCAGGACAGCCACGCCCCCTGCTCCTCTGGGCTTCCAGTCTAACAGAGATGGGCAGTGGTCAGCTAAACAACCCATTAATGTGCCATTACTTAGAGTGGTGGTGAGTTAGCTAAAGAGACAGAGCAAGGTCAGGAGTATCTACAACAGAACTTGCTTCATCCCAAGGGGAGGAGGGGGAAGAGGAGGAGGAGGAGGAGGAGGAGGAAGGGGACAAGACAGAGAGAAAAGAACAGGAAGAGAACAAGAGAGAAAGGGAAAAGGGGGAAAGGAGGAAGGGAGGCACAGGAGGAGGGACGGGTGAGGGGAGAGAGAAAGAGAACATTGCATAAGTCAGCCCTTCCAGGCCACAGACCACCTTCCAATGAGCTTTCCCCCTAAGAGGCGGCTGTGTAACTGTGCTTCACCCCCAACAACTCGTAGGCTGGAGTCCCAACATCCCGTGTCTCCGGATGTGGCTATTTGGAGATGAATTCTCTACAGAGATAAGTTAAATGAAGTCACTAGGGTGAGCCCTAACTGATATTCTTAGAAATATTAGACACTGATATGTACGGACAGAAAACCACGTGAAGACCTGAGGAGGAGGTGGCCTTCCACCAGCCAAGGAGACAAACAGGAAGCAGACCCATGCCTCCTTGGCCCAGCTAGCCTGAGCCTCCATCTTGGCCTTCCAGCCTCAAAACCCACGAGACAATGATTCATTTCCATTGCTTGGCCACAAAGTGTGTTACAGCACCCCTGGCAGAGTAACTGAGAGGCCTGAGTTTCCATCCTTCTTATCAATAGCTCGATACAGGGCCTGCGAACACATAGGCATGGGTTTAAAAGAGAAGTTTCCAGGGCCCGAGGACTCACATGACAGCTCTCTCCATCTCTTTGGCCGCATTGTTCTCCGGCCTTGCCCTCTACTCTAGGACGTTTGTAGCTGACCCCGGTTCTCCCTCCTGATGGGATCAGGACTTAAAGGATGCTCTCCCTGGACCAGTTATAAGAATCCTGGGAAGGATGAGGTTTATTGCCAGGAAGAGAAACCCCAGGAAGCCAACCTCTCTGCTGCCGGAGACCCAGGGACAGTTGGGGGGCGGGGGCGGGGGGGGGCTAGATTCTCCAGCCATGACTCACCCTACATTTCATGGGGAAGGGAAGTGGAGAAAGGCCATACTGAAAAGCAGTTAAGCTCGTTTTCACGGCGGAGTTGAAAACCGCACCATTTGAGTCTGGCACCACAACTGGGGCAACTGAAGGCACAACAAATCCCTCCAGGTGGACGGCGTGCCCTGATTGAGGCGGGCCACAGGGCACATGGGCTAGGCTCCAGGGACCTTTTTGCTTCTGCCCAGCCTTCCACTCCTTTCCTGCTCTTTCTGGCCCCTTGGGATCACAGGAGGAGCTGCCCTGGATAGGAACACCACCATCAGGTTGCGAGGGATCATGTCCAGCAGCTGAAAAGCAGGAACCAAATTGGCAGAGCTCCAGTCCTAGCGGTCAGGCTAAAAGGAAGGCCCCAGGCTGTTGGGAAGGGGAAGAGTTTGTGGCTGGAGCTGGGGCCCTGACTGGTTTTTCCACTCCCAGTGTTTCTGGGCCTGAGAAAACACTTCTAGCATTAGAAAGTCTTGGACGAGCATAGAGGAAAACCCCGAAGTGGGGGGCCCAGCAGGGAGAAAAACAGGCTCTTTCGGAGAGGACAGGAGATTGGCAGGTGCTAAGTGGGGGGTTTGAGGCGCAGCCAAGGGGCTGGTGCCACACACCACTTCAGCGGCTTCAAGCTTCGCTTCACCGTCACGCAGGGCTCTGGGCTTGGACACTTAGTGCTTTTAAGCCAGCTGACTGGCATCAGCGTTCCCAATCTGTCCACTAGCATTTATGGGGCACCAAGTGTTTCCAAAATGTGATCCTGTCAGTAGAGGAAAGCTTCCAAAGCAAAAGCAGATTACTTTGATATCCTTGCGCGCGGAGTCGTCCTGGATGAGCAGTAGCCGCTATAGGCTACGCCTCCATTCCCTCTTTCGACGCAGTAAACCGGAAGTGAAGCTCTCAGAGGAAGGGCGGGCTTTCTCGGTGCTAAGCCGGCTGCCAAGGCTATCCACCTGACACTTGTGGCATGCTTTGCCAGAACATCACAGGTTGGCGTGTGTGCACAAGGAAATTTTCAGCTCAATGAAATAACAACTACAGTGAACAGTGTGAGCCTTTACAGATGAGGACCGACCATGGGAAGGCCCTGGGCTTTTGAAAGCCAATGAGAAGCCATTAATGGACTGACTACTTTCTTAAGTCAACACTGAATGACACCTGTCCTTGTCCCAGCATGATTCCAAAAGAGAACATTTTTTAGAAGAAGAATACCATCTCCTTCCTTAATACATATTTTTACAAAATGACCAAGTGGCTGCTGGGCAGGATGCAATGTAAAAGAGTCTGAAGACAAAGGCTTTCTTCGTTCTCAGCCTTGAAACCGTGTAATATTTCCCTAATCGGTGACTCCAACTCACTCAGTTTCAAGAACAGTATATTCAAAGTGTGTGGAAAGGTGTTGGACAGGGTCTGGGGAGCTGTAGGGAGCCTCAGTCCTGCCTGGGATCCATTTCCACCTGCCACTTGGAGACACCAGTCAACAGCAGAAAACAGCCTTCCTGCACGTGTCACAGTTCAGGAAGAGTGAGCCCGTTGAGTCCATCAGCATGGCTTCCCTGAATCCTGCTATGCTGTGGCAATGTATTCTAGGAACTCCGCTGTAGAGCGTGGCCAAAAATAGATATACGATGCCGGCTTTGCGTATTTCATCCCTTAACCTAGCACTTTGACCCTTTCCATAGTGGAGATGAGATGGCTGCCATGATCACTCAGAATCTGCTGACACTTGGTGTCTTCCGTGTCAAAGACAAGCTGCCTTCAGAGAAGCATTTGCTGAGAGTTTGATGTTTTAAACACATTGTCCTCATCTGATGTGGGTTTGTTTCCCCCGAGTGATTCAGGGTTGCATGTAGCCCAGGATGGCCTCAGCTTTGCTATGTAGCTGCATATGTGTGTTAGGATTTAGAGGTGAAAGGTACCTTGGTGGGTCTTGGCCAAGGTATGCAGCAGAAACCACACCATGCATCAGGTCCCAGGTAGGAGGTTGGGGGAGTGGAGTGGGCAGTGGACAAAGAGAGAGAGACCTTTTAAAGGGTGTGCATGTTGCATAGGAAAATATGCAACTTGTAGCAACAATGGAAACATGCCATACCAATATGGTCTTGAAAGTCTGATCCTCTTGCCTCTACCTCTAAAGTGCTGAGATTGCAGGTGCTCACCAGCATACCCTATCTAAACAGTGCTGGGGATGCAACCTGGGGCTTTGCACGTGATGGCAACCACTCTACCAAGTGACCTATGTCTCTGATCCCCTAAGGAAGGTTTTGTCTTGATGTTTGAAAACTAAGGAGATATGATACGGCTTTAGGTCAGTGGCTGACCTGATGGCATGGACAGCCCATGGGAAGGCCGGCAGCCTGTCAGTCAGGCGCTGGGAGCTCAGAAATCCAAGCTAGCAGTCTACAGAATGTAGAAGTATTGGCAAACCAAGGCAGCATATTACCTTCTTTACAATGTTCCCACCCATCAATGCACAAGCTCAACTTGCAGCCATTAGATTAGATCCCTCCATGTAATGCAGTACTTGTCAAATGACTGCCACAGGTTAACAGAAAGATACATGTAGGAGGCTTTTGATAAACCAGTTATGTTCTATTTCTAGGACAACCATTCATTCTGAAATTCTACCCTTCCTTAATTTTGTTGTTGTTGTTGTTGAAACGTGCTTTCTCCCTGCCCCTACCTGTTTTGAGATGGGCTCTCATGTATCCAAAGCTGTCCTTGAACTTGCCTTGTAGCAAAGAATGAAGTTGAGCTCCTGACTTTGCGGTTTACAGGTGTACACTGCCACGTCCGGTTTATGTAGTCCTGGGGATGGAGCCCAGTGCTTCCTGAATATCAGACAAGCATTCTACCAAATGAAACCCATCTCCAACCCTAAAATGTGCTTTCGTTTAGGGAGAATTGGTGTTGCTAGACGGGAATTTCCTTTTTAATGTTCTCACTTAACAAAATAAGAGCACTTTGACTAGGCTTGAACTATTGTCAAACTTGAATTTTGACTTAATGCTTTTAACCAAAATTCTCGGAAATTTTTCTGGTCTGAAAACCCTCTGTATTAAAATGCCATTTTCATCAGAGTGTGATGGCTCCTGCCTATAATCCCTGCATTGAGAAAGCAGAGGCAGGAAGATTGCAACAAGTACAAGACTAGTCAACAATACATGGTGAGGCCTGTGTACACACACACGCACACACGCACACACACACATGCACATGCACACACAGGCACATACTAAGGGATCTTCTCAGAAAGTTTGTGTTTTGCAATGCAGACATGCATGTCAACTCCAGGACAGTGTGCAGTGATGAGCTGTACTGAAATCCTCCTGAAAGACTCTAACCTGGGATAGAGTCCAGGGAAAATGTGTTTACTTGGCTATCTTGCCACAGCTCCTCCTGTCTGCCTCTTCACTAAAGAGCAAAACCAGATGGACACATGTGCCCGAAGGAAGAGAAGAGGAACTAGGCAGATTACAGTCTGGAAGGAACATTTATTATGGGTGATTTAGCAGCCTTCAAAAAACAGTCATTATCAGTCATCTCCTATCAGAGTTCCCTATCTCTCAAAAGCCCCAAACAAGAGGAAATTGCCTCAAAACAAGCCCAGAATGGGTGTAGTTAGTGCTGTTTCCCCACCTCCACCCGCCTTTGTTTGCAGCCCAAATGAAAGTTCTCCCTAAGGCCTGTCTCCATTGGCCTCTAGGCACTGGGTGCCACATCCTGCTCATTGGGTGTTAGTGAATGAGGAAACATGAAAGCTAAAAGGCAGAGAGTTTGCATGATAATAAATGCATGAGAGTTCACACAACGAGCACAGTCAGCTATCTTCTAAGCAGATTAGGGACAGGGCCCTCCCTGTCAGTCCCTTCAGAAGCCAAAGTCTCAGAAAGGTCAGAGGGCTCCCTACTGCCATAACAACTCCAGGGTCCCCTACTTCCATAGCTGGAGCCCGGTCTCACTGGCGCAGCTGATATCCTGAGTTTACAAGAGAGAGCCAACCGCTTGGCTTGTCTAGCTCGGATGTCGCCGAATGCAGGGATGTGGAGTTGGCTTACATGTCTGGGGATTCTTCTGGTTCTTTAACACTGACCCACATGCTCCATACTCAGTACAGGAATGTATATAAATCTGTGTCAGTGCACTCATAGTTTACAACTTGTTGACCACTGAGTGGCTGCTGTGTGTGGGCGTGTAATCATCACCACCTTGGATGTTCTGCAGTGGTGTGGGTGTGCACTAAATTACTTATATGTGTGCACATATCCCAGAAGGGTTAGCAAATTAGTACACCAAGTCTGTGTCAACACTTCCTATTTGAAATGAAACTATTTACTCACCACTCAATTTTTGGCTTTACCAACAGTTTGCTAGCATGGCAAACTAGAGGTTGATGAAGCAGGGAAAAATATTAATCCATGTGAGGTTATTCTCCAAAATAACTTCTTTTAAAAACACGCCTTTGCTGGGAAGGCAAAAGGGAGCTGGAGAAGGGCCAGAGAAATGCAATAATAATAAAAATAATATGACCCAGAAAACAGAATGGCTTCTGTACAGCCAAGGGAAAAAAAAAAATGGAACCTTTTTCTTGGAAAGATGAATGATAAACCGAAAAAAAAAAAGTATAGAGTTATAAAATTTCTGAAAGATGGAAGGGAGATAAACAGAATGACTGTTCCAGGTTTCAGAGAAACAGAATTCGTTCTCCTTTCTACCTTGGAGAGTTAGGGAAGCTTAGTAAGAACAAGGAAACACTGTCCTTTAGACTTTGCAAGATAAAAGGCAAAACTCAGTATTCCTTTTGCATGGGGGACTGGCAGCTTACCCCTGGCTCAGGGACGAATGGGTGGATGAAGGAATCATAATAAATTATTAAAGCAAACCAGGATGTGGGAGGCAGGAAGTAGCTTCCTAACTGAAAATGCTGACATTGTGGCCTCCACCAGTCATGCCTCAGATGACATGTCATGTTGAATGGATCATAAATTGATACAGAAACTCTTACTTAAATGTTCATTTCTTTATTTCCTGTTGAGTTCATGTGTCAGAATTGGATTTTTGTTCATATGCATAAATTTTCCATCTTTTTCAAAAGAAGTTTTATGGCATCATTATTACATAAATACAACTGTCTTCTAATAACAGGCCTTCTTAAATGGATAGCTGCCCTATCTAACAGCAGAACAGTGGTTAACAGGCTTTCTGGTCGACCTCTTTTAGTAACATCCATCCTAGTTCTGTCTTGATCCATACACCACCACACACCCCCCACTTCAGTGCTTCCAAATTGCCTCAAATTCCAAATTCCAGACACTAGAGCCACAGAAATGCCCCTTTGGTCTTAAACTCTCTTTTTTTTTTGACCTAGGGATGGGGACACTGAGTCTGTCCACCCAGGTCAGAGAGATGTTCCCAGGGACATGTTCGAAATGCACAGAAGGAGATGACCTGAACGGTTGGGGGGCTCTTCCTGAGCTCTGTTTAATATGGTTACCATTCCTCCTGCCTCTCCTCACAGAGCCTTTTCTCAGCAGATGACCGCAGTTCGTCCTGCAGAACATGTGATTTGTATTAATGCTGCCGAGAATGGCTGGTGGAACAGCTGCTTTTCCCATGGTTCCTGGCTGTGTGTGTCCATGGATCCTAGGTAGTGCTGGCATCGTCACTTACAAGTAAAGTGTTTGAAATGTTGGCCTTAAATCTAACTTTTCTGTCGAAAGGTCCTTTCTACCTTGCTCTGAATATTATTCCATGAAAAGCAGAAAGTGACCTTGCAGGGGAAAAATATTTTTTTCTTGTTTTAGAAAACTAGCTGTAGAGAGAGGTTGGGCAACTGTTGAAGTGGAGCCCCGTGTTTTTGTAGGCCAGTATGAAATGAGCTTGCAGGAACAAGTGATTATTTCTCATACGTGTTTGCTTCCTTCAAAGACTGTCTAGCATTCAAGCTCCCAAACCAAACACATTCTGACGTGTTTCCACACTGCTTTTTTTTTTTTCCCCTTTGGTCAGGGCAAAAGAGAATTTCCCCATGGAGAACCGCCTTTCTGGATGCAGCACCCTGACCACGCCAAAGGAAAACCACCTAAGGTATGTTTCTCAGTGCTAGGGTGCAGTCTCAGCCCAGATCCACTTGGCCATAGAAAACATGTCACATAATTGTATTTTGGGTTAGGGAGGAGTGTTACAAAATAAATATTTCCCCACTAGAACACACTGGGAAATGTTTTCCGACACCTCCACGCAAGCCAGCAGGTTTCCTTGGAAGAGTTTGGCAAAGAACAGGTCCCCGCTAATGAGGTGCTGGAGCTGGTTGAAAATTAAATATTAATTTTCAAAAAAAATGTTGCATTTAAAAAAAAAAATCAAAACTGAGGTCTGCAAGTGGGTGCCTGTACTTCCTCAGTCTCTGGCCTGCAAAATGTCCCCGGGTCAACTGAGGACCATCAGCCTTTACAGAATTGCGTCACTCTTTCTTATTCTGATCCGTCTGTGGAAAATATCAAGTTCTTTCATGCTGCTGCTTTGTTCCTTCTTTCCTCTTTGTTTTGTTCTTCCTTGTTTTCTTTCCACTCTGGGGAACGCCTTTCTGAACTTGCTGGTGGCTCCATCCGATTTGAAGGAGCAGGAACATTCGGGATCCTACCTGACTCCAAGCTCTGAGAAGCTGCTTGGGGTCTGGCCGGGCTTTCCACTGAGTAGAAGGTTCAAGTGTGAATCCAGAGGGGAGCATGGGTCTCTCCTTCCTCTCCTGGCTTCCACCAGGAGATTCAGAGTCTTCATTCTCCATTCTCCATGACTCTCAATTACGTGCCAGTGATGCCCATGCCAGCTCTATGCTTAACTGACTCCCTCCCCATTTTAACACATTCAGTTCCCACAAAGGCATCACGCTCTATGACCTTAATTCATAAGCGGAGTGACAGTTGTATGCTTGTAATTCCAATGCAAATGACATACATCTTAGTCATTGATTGGTTCACACACATTTCATAGTGCCAAGGGCAGAACATAGGGACCCATGCAGGCAAGGCAAGTAGTATACCAATGAGCTAAACTCCCAGCCAGCATACATGTAAAAGATTTAGCTGTATTTATATAAATGTGTGTGTCTGTGTGGGTATATGCTAACATGAGGCCATGCACACATGAGGCCACAAGAGGGCATTCAATCCACTGGAGCTGGGGTCACAGGTGGCTGTGAGCTGCCTGGCATGGGTGATGGGAACTAAACTTGGATGCTCTGGTCCAGCCCCTCATACAATTTCATTCACTTATATTCTACAAAAGTCTCCCTTCACACAGACACTAGGGTTTCAAAGCCCCAGAGCAAAGTGGGTAGGATTTAGAGGCAGGCTGACCTTGAGGTACTCTTCCCACCACAGCTGCCTGCTCCAGCTGCTGTATTTAGATCTTGGGGATGGGGTTTCAACATCTGAGACCCAAAAGAGTCTATGTGTTTTTAACACCATTTCAATCTAAAAGGGCTTTTGTTTTTGGGGTTTTTAGGAGTTTGAGACACAAGGAGCCTAACAAAAAAATTTTAAAGTACTTTTAAGGAAATAGATATGTAAGAATAGCCAAGAAACATTTGAAAAGAAAAGCTAAGGGTACCATACAGGCTTGATTAGATCTGAAGGTAAGTTTCATCGCTGACTGTTGTGCAGTAAGCCGCGCCTTTTCCATTCTGACAACAATAAACTATCACCGTCCAGTTTCTTGAATTTGTCAGAAAGCTAACATCACAGGGAATCCCAAAGCCTGGAATCTAAGGAAAGAGTGCCAGAGATAGACGATAAATAAAGCTTTACGGTTGAGTGGGAATAGAAGAGAGCCTAAAGGACATTAAAAAAAAAAGAAACTGAATAAAAAAATTTAACAAAAATTTTACAGGGCAGAGTTGCAGAAGGCAGAGACCTCATACTTACTAGACCAACAAGTCACTGCAATGAACATTTGCAAGCAAAGAAGCGTGGACAAAAGGGTGTACTCGGGAACACAGTTGACATGCTACAGCTTCTGCAAAGAGATCTGTTGTTGTTGTTGCTGTTGTTGTTGAGGAGGGGGAGAAGGTTGCAAAGGTGAGGGACAGGAACAAAAGGAAGGGGAGATGAGTGGGATTGGGGTGCATGATGTGAAGTTCACAAAGAACCAATAAAAAGTTTAAAAAGGAGAAGGAGGAGGAGGAACATGAGGGAAAGCAGCAGCAGCAGCAGCAGCAGCAGCAGCAGCAGCCCTCCATGGCCTCTACATTAGTTCCTGTCTGCAGGTTTCTGCGGCATTTGAATTTTTGCCCAAACTGTCTTCGATAACGAACTATGATATGGAAGACTAAATGAAATAACTCCTTTCTTCCCCAAGTTGCTGTTGGTCATTGTGTTTCATTACAGCAATAGGAATCCTCATGAAGACACTCAGATACATATAGGGCTTGCCTGAGACTGAACTAGGACCAAGCATACTCCATATGCCCAAGTTATAAGTAATAGCAGTTTACCTCAGAATTGAAAGGCAATAGCATGGAAAAAGGCCCTTTGTGGCATAGACGCAATGAAGGCTGAGACTTAAGGTACAGAGGAACCTTGAAAACAAAGCCCTAACCCACCCCACCCCACCATGGCACTCCGGTCATGCCATGCGCGCAAAGCAGTGGAAGCTAAAGTCCAGTACTGTACCAAATACCACAGCAGCAACAGAATCAAGCCAGGGTGAATCTTGCCTCTGCACTCAAAACAGTACACAAGCAGACTGTTTGCGAGAACAAATCCTATTTATTTGCCTTCTTTCATCTGTACATTGAATGTTCTTGCATTCAATCAAAACTTAGGAGAAACATGAAAGGTCATGTTGTGTCAGCTCTTGTTGTTGAATAGCTCAGATTTTTCTTTCTTTCTTTCTGCTTCTTTTCTTTCTTTCTTTCTTTCTTTCTTTCTTTTTTTGTAGCTAGAATTCATTATGAAGAGGTATATGACAAGTATTAAGTGTTTGGGATATTTGAGTCTTTCAAGGAACTAGTTTATTTTACCACATGAGCCGATATACAATTACCAGTGTTGTCAAATCAATGGTCAGAGTTATTTTATTCTTTTGGCCTCTGTAGGATCTGTAGTGATTTCCCTTCTTCATCTCTGGAGTTGATCACCGTGTCTCTTGTTTTGTTTGTCCATATGGCTGAAGACTTATCCATTTTATTGGGGCTTTTCAAAGAACCAGGTTTTGCTGTCACTGACCTCTCTCTCTGTCTCTCTCTCTTTCTGTTTTCAATTTTGTTAGTTTCTACTTGTACTTATCTTTTTCTTTAAATTTTTTTTATTAATTTATTCTTGTTACATCTCAATGTTTATTCCATCCCTTGTATCCTCCCATTCCTCCCTCCCTCCCATTTTCCCATTATTCCCCTCCCCTATGACTGTTCCTGAGGGGGATTACCTCCCCCTGTATATGCTCATAGGGTATCAAGTCTCTTCTTGGTAGCCTGCTGTCCTTCCTCTGAGTGCCACCAGGTCTCCCCCTCCAGGGGACATGGTCAAATGTGAGGCACCAGAGTACGTGAGAAAGTCATATCCCACTCTCCACTCAACTGTGGAGACTGTTCTGACCGTTGGCTAGATCTGAGTATACTTGTACTCATCTTAATAAAAGTTTCTACTCTTATTATTTCCTTTGTACTGAGTTTAGTTTTTTTTAAAACTAGTTCCCTCCTCCATCCCCCAACCCATGAGAGGAAGCTTAGATGATGCATTTTTACAAAATTTCTAGATTCCTGGGTTATTTGGAAGCATGTTGCTTAATGTTGAAAAATTAGAAGTTTTCTAGGAATTTTTCATTAGCAATTTCTACTTAATTTCACTGAAGTTTAATATCATATTTGTATTATCTTAACTTTTAAAAAATTACTAAAGTTTGTTTTATGGCTCAAAATATGTTCTGTCTTGAGGAAGGCTACTAATGCATTTGTAAAGAATACATAATCTGTTGCTGCATAGAGTTATAAACACTGTCAATTAGCTAAGTTGGGTTAGGGGGTTGCGTTGTTAATTTTCTATCTACCTATGCTATCACTCCTGTAGAGAAGACTGTTTCCCCAATGATAATAGTAGGTGTCCCTTATTTTGAAATCTTGCTAGGTATAAGCCATCCAGGTAGTTATATCATCTTAATTATCTGACATCTTTTGAATTGTGTATCTGACCCATAACATTTTTTATTATGAAATCCACTATGTCAGATATTAATGTAGATACCTCAGCTTATACTGGGGTATTATTTACCTGGATTATCTTATCTTCTTTTAATTCATTTTTTAAAGCCCATCTATGCCTTTATATGGAAAGTAGTTTTTTTCTTGACAGTAGAATAATCTTGCTTTGTTTGCACAATCTGGCAGTCCCCATTGGATGTGTTTAAAGCTTTCACATTTAACATGCTTACTAACATGTCTCAGTTAAACCTGTTGTACTGAGCTGGGATGTAGCTCGGTGGTACAGAGCTTGTCTAGAACAAGGCCCTGGGTCTAAAGCTCACACCTCAAACAAAGTAAAACCACCATCTTACTCATGACGATTGCTGCTGCTGCTGATCTTTCCACATTCCTGTTTTCTCTTGAGCTAATCAAACATTTTTTTTTTAATAATGATTAACTTTCATCACAGTTATTTGCTTTGTAGCTCTCCAAATTCTTTTTAGTGGTGTTCTGCATGTAGAATATATGCTTTTCATTGGTCAAAACCTACCTTCACATCATGTGTTGCTCACTTGTAAGGAACATATTTCAATTCTTTCCTCTCTCACAACGTTGTACTCTCAGGTGACCTGTCCCACTTCATATACCCTATGCACACAATACAATGTCGCTCCCCTTACTCTGGACCACCATTTACCTTTTAGGAGAGTTTGCACATTCCAGGTGTATTTTGTTTCCCTTCCCAGCTTTCTGTAGAGTCTTATTTCTACCTTGCCTCCTATTTCTCTTGCTTGAAGGATTTCTGTGAATTCTGTATAGTAGAGTGTTGACTGGCAAGGATTTAACAGGTTCTGTCTCTCTGTGTTCCCTTCTTTCTGTGGGTCTCTGTTGTAGGCCAAGGGAGGAGTGTTTTATCCTTTCTTGAGATGGAGTATGTTTCAGAAGTGAGATGAGGAGAGGTCAGAGCCACCCCTCTGCAGTGGCTTCTTTCTGGCCTGCCATGTGGAGGCAGGAGCTCTGCCTCAGGACTTGGCCAGTCTTTCTTTTCTCTTTTCTACCAGTGCTGTGGATTGGGTGTTGGGCCTCCTGAATGCCAGGTGAGCTACACTGAGCTACAGCTGCAACCTTGGCCTGTCTTCCTATGAATGCCTTCTACAGCCCACGAAGAACTCCCTAGAGATACAGTCTTAGAGGCCAGACTCTCTCACTACCCACACTGATTCTCCACTATTTTTTCTACTTTAATTGTACTGGCCACAGCTGTTTCCAGGAAAGCACCTGTCTGTACTTCTCCTCATCTGCCTGTGCTTCTCCACACCTGTCCGTGCTTCTCCACACCTTTCCAGGCTTCTCCATAGGCCCTCGTTCAAAGATTCCAGGGCTTGGCTGCCCTGTGGCCTCAACTCTGTGATGGATGGAGAAATTTGAAGTTTGCTTTGAGTTTTGTTGTTAGTATCTTTGAGTGAAAGCAATGTTCTTTCTAGACTTTTATTTCCTGAGATTTTATTCTGTTCATCATGCTAAGTCATAGGGTCATTTCTTTCCTCATAAGGTCATTTTTTTCATCTACAAGAATGCCTAAGTGGCATGAGATAGATGAAGACAATAGTGTGCGAATGGGAAAGTTTTCTTTTTTCTTTCTTTTTTTTTTTTTTTTTTTTTTTTTGTTGTTGTTGTTTTTCGAGACAGAGTTTCTCTGTGTAGCCTTGACTGTCCTGGACTCACTTAGTCTTAGTAGACCAGGTTGGCCTGGAACTCATAGCAACCCCCTGCCTCTACCTCCTGAGTGCTGGGATTAAAGGCTGGGAAAGTTTTCTTATCGCCCTGGGTTGTCATTCTCTCAGGGATCAGCTTTACCATGTGAAGATTCAGAGCTCCGGCCGTAGGGTAAGCTCTGGTCCCCTGGCCCACTCGAGGAAGGGTCAGTAGACACGATGAAATGCTACTTGGGCTTTTCCATAGGTCCTAGTACCTGTCTGTCCCTTCGCAGTTGCCACCTGAGTGGCTGGGACCTATCCGTTTCTAGCAGTATCCCCACTACGGCTTCCTCTCAGCAGTCGTGGGGAGCCCTGTTTCAGGTGCGTAGGCAAAGATAACACGGGTGAGAACCATCACTTCCTGAAAGCAGAACGTAGAGGCCAAAGGAGCAATCTACTCCTACAGCACGTTGAGTGCAGGCACTGCTCTACCTCCGACTCAATTGGCTTCCCTCCCGTTCCGACTGACCGTGTGGGCTGTCTGCGGCTGATAACGGAGGAAAAGCTGATTGTTTTTGTAAAGAGAGAAATGAAAACCAGGCATTTGCAGGGGTGCTTGGGGCTGGGGGTGCTGAGCTCCTGATGAGCCTCTTCTATAATGGCCCCCATGGTCCTCTTCCGTAGTAGAGACCACTAGCCTCTCGCCCTCAAAGGTTTCAGTGCTTTCTACATAGTTTATCAGTGGAACAGGTTACGGATGTTGTACAACAGACAGAGCACTGTCAAATGAACACGCTTGCACCCAGCACGTACTTTAAACCACCCCAAAGCCATAGAAAACAAAACAAAACTTAATCTCATTGGAAACTGCTAGTCCCAACTCGGTTCCTAAGAACTCAGGGAGAACACCCTTAGAGGGAGCTGCTTCCACTGGTGTACTTTCTTTCCTTTGCCACCAAGCCCTCCTTGGGCCCCAAGCAGGGTCCCAAGAAGAAACAGACCACATCTGCTTTCCTCTGAATCCGGATGCCTAAAGTTCTGCGTGTTAAGTAGCTGGCAGCCTGCAGTGCTATTGAAAGACAGTGGGGCAGAGACAGGTGTTCACAGGCAGGGCACCATACTCTGCTCTGATGAACTATGAATGCCTTACCAGAAGCCAAACCACTGTCCCGTGTCAGTGAGTCCTGTCATGTTTGTAGACAAGAGGACACGGAGGACATGGAGGAAACACAGGACCCTGCTTTTAAGGCCGAACTCTGGCATCACTGGAAAGCCCTGGAGCTTGGTACTAAAAGATGGACTCCCTTTCTTAGCTGTGTTCTCTCCTCTCTGCCTGATCTGAGGAAACCCCAGATCCTCTGGGAGTGTCACAGAGCCCTCAGGGAAATTACAGGACCAATCCTTTCCAGATAAGAAACCACTGTGCACCTAGGGATTCCTGGAAATACCCTCCCCATGCTAATAAGATGTCTTGGTACCTTAGCTTTCGGCCAACCTTTTCCTATACCTCTAACTGTATCTGGAGTTCTTTCTCCCCACCCCTACCCCCATAGGATAATTAGGTGCTGTGTTCCCCTTCTTATGATAGGATTGGACTGCTGCATGTAAATGAAGTATCCCTGGCACTCCTAGTCCCAGCGAATCAAACGCACTCACGACAGAAACCCCTCCCACTGCCCAAGGTTTATAATGCCCATGATTCATGAAATAAACTCTCACTCACATCCCATCTCTCCACCATGACAGTCTGAGACTCAATGGCTTCATCTCAGAACCTTCTAATTCACCTGCCTACCCAGGCCTGCTCTCACCTCACTGCCCCTGGGGCTGCCTGACAGGCCCCAGTTTTGATCATGTTGCTGCGTCTGGAAGCTTCTGCCATCTTTTCTACACCGACGGCCCCAGGCAGGTTTCTCGCTCTTCCTGAAGCAGCCACCTAATAGCCCGAGTCAGGCTGGGCCCTCGTTACCTCCTGCCTCGAGTTTCCAAGCTCCTCGCTGCCAACTGGCCTGATGTTGGCAGCCCGGCTAAAAAAGCAGTAACACTTACTGTGGAGGAGTCTTTTCTCCTGCACTTCCAGTTGAACTGGAGATCTTATGGCACGGGTCTCTGGTCTATGTTCGCCGCTCTCTGCCCTAAGACCTGCATTCCTGGGAGAGGCAGAACCTTTGACCCCATGCAGCAGGGGTCCGCTGCATAAGTGTTTCCAGTCCAGTGGCATTCTGGCCTCCTGGGAAACGTAGAACCACATGGACGCATCTGAGGATATGTAAAGAGCCTGACCTCACTTTTTCTTCTACTCTGAGCTATTACCATTGCCTCTCTGGCTGAAGCCAAGAGGTAGATGAATCCACAGACACAGTCTATTAGGTGAGTCTCCTGGGCTTAGAGGGCGAGTAGGGGCAGGGGCAGTGCAAAGTTTCCAGCACAATTTCCAAATTGAACATTATATTCTGCTCCGGTGACGTATGCTTTGTGAAAAGGGCACCTAATTGCCTGTTTTTCACGGATCCATGGGCTATGTCCCAAGGTGAGAGGACACACAGATTGCAGTGGTATTCTCAGAAGACATCTCTTAACAGTCTTCAGCAATGTCTTCCAATGCTTGGAGCCAGGGGAGTCTTTTCTACTCCTCAGAAGAACAACAGACAAGCATCTGATACGGGCTCCAGCCCTCTCATCAGGGCACTTTCAGCTTACTCTGTCCAAGAATGTTCCTAGATGCAGGCAATGTCACCTTTAGGTCCCTCCTACCTTCTCTGTCTGGAGTGTCCACCACATTCCTTCCCACCGGTCCACTCTTGCTCACCCTTTCAGCTGTGTGCCACTCTCAAAAACCTTCCGCAGACTCTCCCACCCGCTCACATACCCCTTCAAGGTCTTCTCAGAGCTACTAGATGATAGGGTCCTGTAACAGGTGACAGGTGGTCATCCAAAGGTTGCTAACACATCAGTGGCTTACACAGGCCATGAGCCTTGGTGATGGTGATGGGAGCTGATCTCCGTTCCCCCAGCTAAGCCAATCCTAAGGAGACTGCCCTGCTGTCTACATGCACACGAGCTAGCAGAGGGCACAGGAAGGCCACAGGGGATGGTCACATTGGCAGGAAATATCAGGCAGCATTATTTTAAGATCCATATCCTAGGGACACTGACTGACTGGCCCTGCCGTGTTGCCATGTGCCACTGAAGGTGTGGAACTATTGTGCAGTTCACAAGCTGCCTGGTGGTCCGGAGCCTGGCCCTGGGAGGCAGTCTTCCTCCTGAGTGCTGTTAGCTCTGATACTGGACACTTGATTTGAACTCTGTGAATTGGTTCTACTACCTTAAAGAATGTATAGGATAGCACGTTCCGCATTAGGTCATTATGAGGGGACACGGAATTGATAACAGAAAGTAAGCACCCTGCCTATTTTTAAAATATTTTAGTTTTTATTATAATTTATCAGATTACATCCTGATTGTTATCCTCTCACTTGAATCTTCTCTTTACTCCACTCCCTCCCTGTTTCACCCTGCTCCTCTCCCCTAGACAGAAAGGGGTCCTCCTCCCCCACCATATGACCACAGCCTATCAGGTCTCATCTGGATAACCTGCTTCCCCTTCCTCTGTGTGCCGCCAGGCCTCCCCAGCAAGAAGAAGTGATTAAACTGGGGGAACCATGGTTCATGTCAGAGGCAGTCCCTGCTCTCCCTACAACTGTGAAGAATGCGCTGTCCATTGGCTAGACCTGAACAGGAGGTCTAGGTTTACTGCATGCAGTGTCCTTGGCTGGTGAAACAGTTTGTGCAGGCCCCGCTGGGTCCAGATCGGCTGGTCCTGATGGTCTTCTTGTGGGGATCCTGGACCCCCTGGGTCCTTTTCTCCACCCCTTCTTCCATGTCACACTCACCTGAAGTCCAGCAGCGATACCCAGTGTCTGTCTCCACACTCTGCCTATTTTATGGATAGAAACATTTGTCCATTCGGAAGAGAAATTACTGAGGACTATGTGGTCAGGGAAGGCTCCATGGAACATGAGACTTGCGTGGGCCAGGGAAAATGGATTGTGATTTCTATGGGTAATGAGCAGAAAGGTAGGTTCCATTGTGACCCCAAACACTAGAATGACTGGTCTGGACCCTGGTCCAAGTGCTTTGCTTTCTATTCTTTCATCAGACCCCCAGCTTAGGTAGTAACCCCTCCACAGCCTGACTCCAAGTCGAGCTATTTCCCCTCCTCTCTGAACCACTATGATTTGCTACATGCCATGTTGCCCTCTAATTCCATCCCAAGGCTCCAGAGGTGCAGATCTGCAAACCAGCGTGATTAGCCACCCTTGCTGGCTTCCCGTTCAGCATATAAATCTAGTGCCTGGGATTACCTCATGCCAGAAAACCGAAATCCAAGTCAGATGGTTAAGGCATTAATAGCAGTGAGTGTTGTAAAGACTCAACAATGCAAACCTTCCCAAAATGAACCGTCCTGACCTCCCTCGAGCTGACAATGCGTGTGTGACATCATGTGTAAATGAGCCTTAAATTTGAACCAGGTGCTGAGAGCTGTCTGGCGTCTCCTGGCTGCTGTATTAACCACGAACATGCACAAGGGGATTCTGGGGCAGTAAAATGGAGCGGGACCAATGGCAATGACCAGGGTTGAGCACAGCAGCTGTGGCTATGAGCGTTCAAATCACACCCACCCAGTTGCCTAGCGCGCTCCCCCACCCCTGGGCCCCTGTAAGGCATGTTTCCGGAGGGCTATGGAGCCCAGGGAATTTGGCCGCCTTCACTCAGAGGCAAAAGCTTCTCATGCAAATCAAACCGCTGGACTTGCTTGCCAGGCTTGCTTCAGAGCTCTGTTTCATTTGCATCCCGGAAGGCAGGACTTAGCTTGCCAAAGCACAGCCGGAAGCAGTAGTTAGTTAAGGGCCTGGAAGACTATCGCTCACAGGTATGCAGGGCCCCGATACTCTTTTGGAAGCCCTAATTTACTTTCAAACAAGAGTCGGCTCTGAGTCCCCAGATGCCGTGATTTTTACCAGGCTGGGACCTGGAGATAAAGGTGCCTTTGTTCACCTGGCATCACAGATTCCTTTGATGGGGCCTCTCCTCACAACACATCATGTGTCTCAAAGGCTCTGGAGCTCTAAGTAATGTCTGGAGGAAGTGAGCTGAGTGTGCATAAATGGGTGCAATGTCTCCACCACTGAAGCAGCAGGTTGGCGAAGCAGTTCTTAAAAAGTAAGCTGGAAAAGTATGGCCTGGTTTTTGTGGAGTTGGTTTTGTTTGTTGTTGTTGTTTTAGTGTTTCCTGGTCATGGTGCTCAATCCTATACTATTAACAGCTTGAGTTCTGATATCATTAATAAACCCAGAGAAGCAAGAAATGGTAAGGAGAGGAACCAGGATAAAAAATGATTCTTTCTTGGTGGGGATCCTGTAGAAGCTCTGATGACAAGCTGGAGCCAAAGGAGAGAGGAATATCTGAACCCTGTGTATCTGGAAGGATTTCAGCTTCCAAGAATCCTTTCTGGCTTAAAGGGACAGCTCTGCACGGTATTGTGCTACTCTCTCAAGTCGCTAGTTTGGGAAAGAGATCAAGTAGGGGTGGGTATGGGTCCTCAGTGAGGACAGAAAGAGGCAGATGTAGTATCCTTCATAAGGTCACATTATTTTCTGTAAGGAAATAACCTGAAACATCAAGACATCGGGGATAGGTTTTCAAAGCAATGGAGTGAGCAGCTATGTACGTACGTACGTACATAACTGTCTTGGAAATTCTTCTGGAGGAGATAAGTGTTGAGTTTGATGGGCAGTTAAAGCTATAAAGAGAAACGCGAGAGCGCTTGTGCAGAAATGTGGAGGCAAAATTCATGGGAGACCCCTTTGGATGGCAAAGGTGGTAACAGGACCTCAGACTGTGGTAGATCACCTAAAACTCCAGAAAAGGTCTTCATGTCCACTAGCCCGAAGACCTGAGGGGAAAACATTAAGTGTGGGTTCTAAGATGGCCAGCCCTGGAAGATTAAAAACGGCACTTGTTTTTAGCTTTTGGAAGACGACGATGGTGTTCAGTGCAGAGGCCGCTAGTCCCTCTCTGTCTACCACTGTTTGTACCACGCATTGTCCTACAGCCTTCAAGGAGACTCATCTGCTTGGTGTAAAGTCCCAGCATCCTCCCAATGCCTGGCTCGCACCCTCCAGCGTGGCTTCTTAGCATCTTGTATATCTTCGCTCCTAGCAACATTTTTCTCACTCTAAATTGTACCTTGTAGTTTCCTTTGTATTTGTTAGTATTCTCTTTGCAAGCGAAAGCCGGGTCTCTTGTTCTCAGTTCCATTTCGATTATCCTCCACATCCTCCTGCCTCACCCAGAAGGAATGAGAGTCCCACCCCTGTGGACTCTCCCAGGGGAGCTTTTAATGCTCTTTTACCAAAGTATTTCATTTTTTTCAACAAGCACCTGAGTGACCTAGTGTTCTCATGGGTCATGCAATGGACAGTCTGCCCTTTAGGATACAGTGGTTATTCTAGTATTGCCATACAGGTCGCCTCCATTGGATTCCTACCAACTTAAAAAAAAAAAAATCCTATTCTTAGCAACGTATCCTTAGTCATGTGCCTCTGTAGCAGGAAAGGTCATTCATTCATAAACCTTCACAGAGGTAGGTCAGAGCACAGGTCTAGGTTTCTAGTAGGAAACGGCTGAAGCGTTGTAAGCAAGTTTTATCTCTCCTTCTGGAAGTGACATTGTAGACTGCTTAGTAACGGAATCTGGGAGTCACTGGATATCATTTGGGGGGCTTTGATAAAATTAGGAAAGCCTTTTTCCTTTTTACACTGATTTTATGATGCATGGATGCAACTAGCTATTTAGTCGGGTTAGTTAATAAGTTAAGAGTTATTCTGGATGATTGAAAACAAAGGATTTGTCTGAGTGCAAATGAATGACAAATCTTTAGACAGAGGTGTGGAGAAGCTCCAAAAATTTTTGCTTCTCTATGAAATGTAAACATTATCCTGGTTTAATCATTCATGATTGACTGAAGATATAGTTGATAAGCTGATGTTTTAAAGTAAGAATGCTCCTTCAGTGATCCCCCCAAGTTTATTTGAAATGTTGACAAAGTTCTGGAAACTTATAAATCAAGAATTAATTAAATATTTTTCTCTTACAAAGATTATAAATTATTGGAGAGAAAGCCAACTAAGTCATTTTTATAATCAAGATCTGTTTTAAACATATTTCCTTCTAAATATAACTAATGCCAATGAGTATAAGACATGAGGAAGTCATAACTGTGTTTTTGGATATAGACTCTGGTTATTTAAACTGGTAGTTTTCATATGTTTCATGTGTTCATAAGGTTTTCATGGTCCTTGAGGATAAAATTAGACTGTAAGCAAGTTTCCCACAGATCCATACCTGCTAAACTCACCTTCTTTGTTTTTTTTTTTTTTTTAATTGAACGGACAGGTAACAGCTTTTAATGTCCTCAATCAACTTGCAAAATAAAAGGTGGCCAAATTACAAATGCTCAAAATATGTCCTGAAGGTCCTAAAACTCCAAAAGAAATAGCCAGCACAGAAAACACTGAATTAGATTATAACGGTATATATATGTACTCAAAAATTCTATCTGGGCCGGTGAGGTGGCTCAGGGGTTGAGAGCATGTGTTGTTGCTCTTGCAGAGGGCCAGGTTTCGGTTTTCAGCATCCACATGGTAGCCTGCATGCATCTGGTGTGTACACACACACACACACACACACACACACACACACAGAGGCAAAACACAAATACATAAAATAAATGTGAAAATTTCTTTTAACTTTTAGACAAGTGGTTTTTACTTTCAGAGCAATAGAAATGAACTTCTAACATTGTTTTTCAAGGGACATCACTTTTCTCAAAGTCTGGCAAATGCTGGAACTTTCCTGTTCTACTTAAGAGCCCGCATGTCTTTCCTCAGTTTAATGCTGTGGCAATAAAGCCTGATTCAGAGGACATAAAGGCTCAAATATTATCTGGAGTATGTGACAGAGCAGACTTAGAGGCTGCATTAAAAACTAATAGAGCACTCTTCAAAACAGTATGGACTGTGTATCCACTACAGAACATTTTAATGAAATATAATAAAATGACTACAGTTGGACGTAATTAACTTATCAGTGTGATAGTTAAGAATATGGCAGTTCAATTTAAGATTGTGTTTGGATCTGTGACTTTGGACAGATCAATCACTTATAATCTCTATAAACTTTCATTTATAATCTATTAAAAGGCGTGGGGGGAGGGATACAATTCCTACTTCTAGTTTCATGATGTTATGCACCTGGCATAGTGCTTGTGCCTACACAACTTGCCACAGCCATACCGTTTTATGACAATGATAACCTTCCATTGCTGAGAATGCCGAAGTTTCCTGTATTTAAATGGAGCGGGGATGTGGCTAGCAGAAAAAGATGCTGTCTACTGTCACCACCTGTCTAGAAGCCAAGTCATACATTGATCACAAACACACACGCATTCCAAGTTGCTATAAGGCAGGTGCCGGAAGCGGAGGCCCGGAACTACCAGCTGGTTTGCTACCAAAGGGCGATGTGAGGAGGCATAGCACTGCCCTAACCCCAGGCCTCCACTTGCAAAGGCTGGTGTTTTTGTAAGGAGAGGCATTTCTCTACAAGTCAATTGAGAACTAACAAAGAGGAAACTCTCAGATCACTGAAGTAGCACTGTATTGTTATGGTGTCAGATCTCCACACTTTGAGTCAGGCAGGTTGGTCCAGTCACATGTGAGAATAGTCCCACAAACCCCACCCCACTCCCCAACATCCACTGGGACTCTGGCAGGAAGCAGGCAGGCCACTGTTTTATTTGTTTCGTGGTTATCTTTAGCATTGAATCCTGCCGTTACTTGGGTTTCTGGATTGCGAGGACATGTCCATGTGGGTTTTCATATGAGGGTCTCTTCACAGAAAGTGTTTTCACATATTACCAACCATACATACTGGCTTCAGAGAGATGGAGGCAGGCATGTTAAACGGAGTGGGAGACATTTCTGTTCTTCCACTGCCCTGAAGTCACTTTCCTCCACCCCAGTTCCTGCTGCTGGCCTCTCTCTGCCCTTCCCTTTGTTTTTCTCCACTCTTTGTGATGCAGTCACTTTCATATCCCCCTCCCTTCTGCTCCCAACCCATCCTCATAGGAGCTCACTCCCCCCCCCCCTTTGAGACAAAATACAAAATCAACCATGTTCGATTTAGATTCATGTTTGAAAATTTTCATAATAAAAAGGTAGGGAGTACTTGTGGAGTAACTTTTCTGTTTAATTTATAGTAAACAGCCAATGATCCATGCATACATGCTAAGTTATGGAGTACAGAGGCCACTGGGTGTATTTGGTGCCAGCTGTAAACCTTAAGACCGAGATTCAAACTAAGGAAGTCTGATAATAGAACCAAGGATCGGTTTGCCTCTAAGTCGCTTGTAATCCAGGATCCCGGAAGAGCAGTAATAATGGCTTCCTGCTGGCCTTTCCTGTTTCTCCTCTGCATTGCTCATCCTGGAATGCACTCTTGAGGGGAATGGTTTGGGAAACCAGGGCTTTAGAAGGTGATGTGGCGATGAAGGCACCGTCATGGGCAGGTAAAGCCTTAATGAAGGGGAATGCACTGTTTCTTGTGGCTCTTGCTTTTTTTTTTTTTTTTTTTTGTCATCAGAACAGCTTCTCTCCTTTGCAGAGTGCAGTGTTCTAGGAGTCATCTTGGGAGAGGAGACCAGGCAGACTCTCATCAGATACCCACTGCCAACGATATCTGGATATTACACTTTCCAACCTCCAGGACTGTGATGATCAACTTATTCCTGTCCATTATAAATAACCAAGCCTTTGGCAAAGCAGGCTAAGATGGCATCTTACCCACAAGTTATGTCTTAACTTATGGGAACAGCAGACAAGCAAAAGGGACAGTGCTCACATGCCATTCACAAAAGCCACAAGAAAACTCTAAGTACACCATGAGGTAAGGGCTCATATGTGTTTACTGAAAACCAATTATAAGAAACCATCACCAGGAGGGGTAAAGCTCTAGAGCACTCACACATGAGACCCTGGCTTCAATTCCCAAAACAATATATGGAAACAATTAGCATTCTCTCATTCTCTACAGAATGAGAGACAATATTTATAAGCTATAAACTTGATAAGAGGTTAATATTCTAAATACATAAAGAATTGTAAATCAGAAATAGCAACAATCTCCTCCCCACCCCCGAGATAATTTGATTTAAAAACAAAACAAAAAGACTAGGCTATAAGCTTCTCCAAAGAAGACATACACATTGCTAAGTTCTATGGAAAGATACTCAACATCATAGTAATCACCTCAAGGGAAAGCAAAACCTCACTGAGAGACAGCATCTCACCCCATTGGCTGCTACCAAAAAAGACAGCCAATGCTGCCAAGGGCGAAGGGAAAGCAGGGTCAGTACTGGGGGGGGGGAGTGCAAGATGATATCATGGCTAGAACAACTCAGGGGTTAAAAGTAGAAGTACCCTAGGGTCCTGTAACCCCACTTCTATCTATTTACCCTAAATAATTGACAACAGCACCACAAAGGGCTGTATTCTTATGGGCACCACAGCATTATCTGTGATAGCCAAGGGCTGGAAACCACCTAAATGTCCACTAGTCAAAGAATGAAGAGATCCTGGGGTGTCCATGATAGTGGGATGCCATTCAGCCTTTAGAGAAAGAGAATTCTCGTGTGCCTGAAGGAAACTGGAGAATATGCTAAGCCAAACAAACCAGGCCCGAAGGGCAGGCATTATAAGGCTCCTCTATACATAGTGGTTTGCATACTGTCCCTACAGGGTCACTCTAGGAGGGACACAGAAACAGAGAAATGCAGTGGGCTTGCCCAGGGCCGCAGAAATGAGGACATAGGAGCTGCTCTGTGGCATACAATTTCAGTCACGCCAGATGAGAACGCTCCAAGTATCTGCTGCACCATGTGCATATAATATGGCACTGCTCGCGGAAGTCTGTTAAGAGCACAGACAAAACTGAGCCTTGCTGACCACAATGCAGATCTTGTTCTAAGTGAGAAGGGAAGCCCGGAGGAAGGTAAATGGGATGTAAGCCGTCATACATTTTTAAACAACTCTGGCTGTGCTGTGCAAATGGGTTGCAGGTGGCAGGGGTGGGAGCAAGGCAGCAGCTGGGAAGTTGGATGAAAACAGTGGGCTGTGATCGGAGAGATATTCCATGTGGAGAAACAGCCTCAGACATGGCGGGCTCGAGGTGATTGTGGAACATCAGGTGGGGAGGGCGGGCAAGGGGGGGGGGCCTCAAGAGCAACTAGAGATACAGAAAATAGGCAAATATATAAAGCTCGCTTTAGCAAGATTTGGGGCTGAGAAACTGAAGGTTGGGTGACACTACAGGGATATTATTAACACAGCACCGGAGGACTAATGTAATGACAATGTAGAAGAGATAGTTCTAGTTGTGGCTACGGACTTCTGTACTCAACTGTTTCACTTGGCCTTATTTACTTGACTGTGAATGGGATGAAAAAGTAGAAGGATAATAAAGGGTGCCAAAAAAGCAGAAGCAATGGCTGATGCACTGGAGGCATGCACTGGAGGCATGATTGTACGAAGGTGGGATGGTTGGCTGAAAGTAACTATGAAAATTAGCATGTAATATAACAGGTTTATATTCAGTCTCTCTCTTACACATACACACACACACACACATACACACACACACACAGAGAGAGAGAGAGAGAGAGAGAGAGAGAGAGGTCCAAGATAATCGACTGAATAAGAGTGAAAGTTTATCTGGTTCAGTTCTGGAGCTTTCCGCCTATAGTCATTTGGCCTCCTTGTTTTAAGAAGCCTATGGGGAAGCACGTGATGTGCATCGGGGGAGGGAGCATGGTGAAGAGCACTGAGAAATGAAAACAAGGACCCACACTTTAATGGCATGTGTCTGATGACTGGAGGACCTTTCATGTGCCACCTTCCAATAGTGCCAACCTGGAGACAGAACATTTAATAGAGCAGCCTTTAGGGAAAACTTAGCATTCATCTCTAGCAGTGCGCACACTCTTTCATATTTAATTAAAAAAAAAGATTTATGATTTATATAGTATTTTGCCTGCATGTGAACCAGCAGGCCAGGAAGAGGGCACTAGATCTCATTCTAGATGGTTGTGAGCCACCATGTGGTTGCTGGGAACTGAACTCAGGACCCCTGGAGGAGCCGTCAGTGCCCTTAACCTCTGAGCCATCTCTCCAGCTCCCCGCATTTAAATGTTTTAAATCTACAGTTTAAACACAGGGTCTCAAGAATATGGCAATTCCCCTTTTGTTAGCCATAGGCTATATATGTTCCAAAGGTGTAATGCTATAGAAAGTCAGAAGGTTAACATGGCATTTCTAGGGGAAGGAGACCTGAGTAGCAAGAACAAACACAAACACTGTCTTTTGTTGCTTAAGTGGGTGACACCAGGAAAAGAGATATTTGGCTGGGAGCTATATGATCTGAGGAACGGTCCATAATAAAAGTGTCTATATATTCAGTGTTTACGGCTAACTCAAGCTTTCCCCAACTACTACATAACTTGAAGAAACAAAATATATTTATCCTTGTTGAGAGAAAACCAGTTTTCAAGTATCACAAATGCTCAGTGAGGGCAGGGCATACGTGGCATAGTAGTTCATGCTGGCACCCAAGACTCAGCAGTCTGATGCAGGAAGATAAGGGGAGATTTGAGGTCATCCTGGGACTCAGAGTGAGTTCCAGACCAGCCTGGCCTAGAACAGTGAGACCATCTCACTGGATTGAAAAGATGGTTAAGAGCTATGGGAGTGCTGATAACTTCTGGACTCTGCTTATACACAGGAACACACACACACACAAAGAGAGAGAGAGAGAGAGAGAGAGAGAGAGAGAGAGAGAGAGAGAGAGAGAGAGAGAGAGAGAGAGGGAGGAGAGAGAGAGAGAGGTACCAATCAAATGCAAATCTTCAGCAAACTCAGAAAATTAAGTTGTTCAAAAGTAGAAAGAATTGAAGCAGGTTAGGTTTGATGCTCGCATCCTTGACATGCACACACATATGACAATGTGCACACAAATTTCCCTTTAAGCAATTTCAATTATCCAGCCTATCTGAAGGGTTGTCAGAGAGGCCCAAGTTGTATCTGAACTCTTCTTCCCAGGCATGATGGACAGCTAGCTCCTAGCACAGCAAACAAGTGAGAGATATTTTTCCAAAGGTCACCATATTTCTTAAATAGTATCCCATGTTGCAATGTCTTTTCAGCCATCTGTCCCCAACCTTAGCAATTCAATTTCCCTTTCCCCCATCTACTTCATCCCACAGGTACATGGAGCTCTCGTGCCCACCTGTCCCCTTGGCTAAGAGCCAAGCCAAGGCTTCCCGCTCAACTTCTAGTTGCTCCTCTTGACTGGCAGTGTGGTGAGTTGGGACAACAGCTCGCCAAGAGAGAGGCGAGGAGAACTGTCACTCCATGAAGAAACTGTGCCCTCTTCGAAGTCCCTTTTCCAATTTCTCTACCACACAGTGGAAAGACTGCCACAGTACAAGCAGAAGAGTGAAGAAAATACCCATTTAAATTAGAAAACAAACTTCCAGGTACTATAAAAGGTTTGAGATGTCCTACAGTCAAATCTGCATGATTAGCCCAGGGGTGGGTGGAGGTGGGTGGGGGGTGAGGTCATTCCAATACAGCTGCTAGACTGCTGTTAGCAGGCTAAAGCCAGCAGACTGGGGCAGTATCCTGTCAGCCAGTGCAGCTTGGGTGAATCTCCCTTCTATCTCTCCATATCCCACTGGCAACACCAGACTGCAGAGGAGGAACCTCCCCGCCCAGCAGCTCCCCACAGGGTACCCAGTAACCTCATCCTGCAGACAGGCAGGGCGAGAAAAACTTGCCCACAATAAAAAGAGATCTCTGAAATTCATTAACATTCACACAATGTTGCCATTTTATGTGTGTTAAGAACATTTTACTCCTAGGCTCTAAGATGAATCCCTTCACGTTAAATGGCTTTAGCACTTCCAATGAGTGGATCCCACACTTCAAACCCAGACCTCTAAGCGCTGCTACAAAGGACACATTGAAAAAGAGCCCTTCCTTGCTGATTTCTACTTGCCTCACCATCACAGGAATATGGAAACGTTCCTTTTTCAAAACCTTTATTTTACTTATTACTTGTGTGTGGGAGGATGGGGGTGGGGTGGGGGTGAAGAGCATATCAGCTTTGTGGAGGTCTGAGGACAACTTTGTGGAGCTGGACTGCCAGGCTTGCCTGCAGGGCCCTTATCCTGAGTTATCCTGAGGGTCACACAAAAAGTTCTTACAGTTGTTTTATTTTGTTCTGCTTTTCTTTTTGAGACAGGGTCTCTTTATTAAGTCGTTCTGGGCTGTCCTGGAGATCTCTGTGTAGACCAGGCTGGCTTAAAACTCACAGAGATCCACTTGCCTCAGCCCTCTGGGATTAAAGGCGTGTGCCATCATGCCTGGCTTTTAAGATAAGAACATAAAGCTTGGCAAATAAAGTTTTTTTTTTTTTTTTTTTTTTTTTTTAAGTGTACAAGCAAGCCTATTAACTCTTAACCTGACCAAAGGCATATGTGAAGTTGACCAGAAAAATGGATCACCCTTGGCTTTTCCATCGGTGAGTTTTCCAAGGGACAAAGCAGACACTTTACAGAACACATTACAGCATGGAGCTGAACAAAGTCAGAGAGCTTGAATGTACCTGGCAACAGGCTACATACCAAAGGTCACACACAGAATCAGCAAAGGGTAGACAATCTGCCATCTACCATCTTTCAAGGCTCCAGTCTGCACCTAAATGTGGGTGACACCTAAAGGCGGGGATAGCATTAAGATCCTGTTTCTAGGTGGAAAAGGAAAACAAGCAAACAAACAAAAAGAAACCACCACCACCACAAGAACAAAGGGTGTTTAAAGGACCCTGGCCCAGTAAATCAACACACTGCTGTCCAGACTGAAATAATACAGCCCCAGCAGAGGTGTGAATTACCCCCATTCACCTTAATGGAGTGTTAACTTCAAAGGCTTGTTTTAACCATTTAAATGCTAAGCTCATGAGTAAACATTGTTAGGGGGAAAAAAAAGTGCAACTTAAACATTCACTCTGAACATATGAAAGTAATTTACGGTCTTGGCATTTTGTCTTTTAATTTAGCAAATAACTCTCCAAATGTTAGAAAAGTGTGTTTTGTGCGTTTCTTAGTTTTATTTTAAATAGTTATTACCTAATAAATTATGACCATTAAGCCCATAAGGAGAAGGCCCATATTTCCCAGAAAAAAAAATGCTGGGGGTACTTGTACGAGGTTATGAAGGGGGCATGGCTCTTGCCAGCCTTTTCATCAGAAAATTCACAGAAAATGTGACTCAAATAGGCAAGCAGGCAAGACAGAATGTTACGATAAAACAGACTACCTCCACCAATTATTTTTCTTGATAGTAACTCAATTTTCTGCAGTGTTACAAAGGGTATTTGTCTCTTGCCAAACCTCCCAGGGCACTATCTCATGAACAGGTGACAAATGTATTAATTGATGCCCAGCTGTCACCACACTTAACATTTGCCCCTGGGGGCATCCCTGCATCTGTTGTAGATTTTGGGTTATTTTGGTATTACCAGAGTCAAGATTTATTTAAGCAGCTGAACACCTATGAGCATTATTTCATAAACAGAAAAGGAGGAGACAGCAGCTCATTAATCGATGAGCTCTGACCCAAGAGGCCACACGAGCGGCCATGCTTGTCTGGGCTGGGAGCATGCTACGCAGCTAGCTTCAGCGCGCCCTAAGTGGACGCACACAGCTAGCTTGGGAAAGCAGCAACCTCTACTTCTGGGGCCAGCTCCTGGGGAGTGAAGGCTAAAGAGACTCAGAAGGTAGAAGTTATGCAACCTAGAAGATGTTTTCATCCAAGACTTGTTTCCATGCCCTTGGGTTAAATTCATTTCATTTTACTGCTTCAGATAAGGGCCTAGACATCTAATTTATCTGCATCTAATTTATCAAAGGCCATTTAACCCTCCTAACACAGTGCTAAAAATGAGTATTAACTCACTTTCATGGGACTAAAAGTAGAGGCTTAGAGGTTAAGGGTTGTATAATTTCATTAAGATCTGAATCCAGCTCTCTCCAATGCAAAGCCTGGCCTTTCTCCATTCATTACACATAGTGCTTTCCAGTTGCCAACACTCTCTTTGATCTCTTCAAAAGAGAAGCTCTATTGCCAAACTTTCTGCCTCTCTTCCTAAGTGGGAGGCAAGAGGACACCTGCAAAAGGTGTGTATTTGTGTATATGCAAATTATCACTTTGCATGAAACTCCCTCCCTAGTTTACAAGTCAACTGCAGCAGCAGGCAGATCTGTTACTGATGCATCCTGGCGTTGGTAGGCTGCCAACAAGAGTCCTCATGGCAGAAGTGCCCTACATTCAAGTTTCCAACTGGGACTCATGTCAATGGGCAGAAAGCAATGCTTTACAATTTCTAAACAATGTATAAGATACGTCATCACTATTTGTCTGTTTTCTAAGAATAAGGTCACATATTACAATGGCAAGCTGAGGCTTCAAGAACTTTCAAATGTACATAAACAACAGAAAAACCTCAGGTAAGAAGTCTAGGAGGCAGGGCCATGCCCAATGGAGAAGTCTCAGTTCCCCATAGTGACTGACACTGACACTAGCCCCCACGCTAAGAATCAATTTTGTATATAAAGGAAACACACTGATTTCTTAAAAAAAACAGAGATAGATTCTTTATATATTCAGACAAATCCCTACTGAAAGGACAAAGGGAACTTTAGTTCTGTGTCCTTGTCTGGGAGTGGACTTGGCAAGCCTGTCTAAGGCCGGAGCCAGCGCCTCAAGAGTCAAGCTTATAGTTTTTGGGACCCAACTCTTGCTCCTGAGCTATGGTTATCAGTCCTTGGGCAGCAGTGTCTGAGGTAGTCCACGTTCTTCTTGCCAGCATGTCTGACTAAGCTCTCAGCTGACTTTGCTCCCCACCTCCACCCCAGCATATAGTACACATGATGCTGCTGCTGGCGGTGATGATGAGGAGCTTAATAAACTAGCTTGTCATAAGCCATTGGCTTAGGTAGGACCTTTTGGTTCCAGCTGTTGCTTGTCTTCTTTATGCCTCATCTTCACTTCTCATCCCTGGTCCTCACACTCAACACTTTGCTGTTTGGGACCCTTATTCCTGTTGGTTTGGTCAGTACATATATTCTAAAATCTTATTTCATGTGTATGAGTATTTTGTCTGCATGTGTGTCTATGTAGCATGTGTGTGCCTCATGCCTGCAGAGGTCAGAAGATGGCACTGGGTCCCCTAGAACTGGAGTTAGTTGGTTGTCAACTGCCATGTGGATGCTGAGAATTGAACCTGAGTCCTCTGGAAGAGTAACGAGTGTTCTTACTCCCTGAGTCATCTTTCCGGCCCCTGCTTCTTTATATTGAAGATAAATTTTTTTTTTGCTCTGTGAAAGCTTGTTAGAAAAAGGGAAAGGCAAGGCCTAAACTGAGGGGGAAATGTATGCAAATAGATGTCAAACCAAACAATGAGTAAACAAACCTAAAAATGGGCAAAAGAGTTGGACATTCATCTAAGAAAACATGCAGATGTCACAGAAGCATGTGCAATGCCCATGTCATGCCACTAGGGAATCTCGAAACAGAGGTGCCCATGACATTGGTGTGAATGCAACATACCATCTAATAACACCACACAGACATTTCTAGCACCTTTATTGATAGTTGGCAAAACTTGGAAAGGTCTTCCAAGAGGTGAGTCATTCAGTAAACTTGATACATCCACATAATAGGAAATTATTCCGTACTAAAAGGAAATGAGCTATTAATCAATGAAGTCAGTCTGAAAATGACAAATAGTCCTACATGATCCCAATCATGGCATTCTGGTAAAAAGATCAGTGGTGGCCAAGACAAACCCTAACATCAACCATGGACCTTAGCCTCCCTGGGTGTAACACGTGCTTTACTGACACAAGGCGTTCACATCAGAAGTACAGAGGTTGGAGTACAGTGTCACATAGAGTCCCTTATATCATTTGCTCAATATATCTGGAAACATAAAATGCTCTAAGAAACTAAAGGCTAGTTATTTTTTTTAAAGTCACAAATGCCAGGCATGTGCCAGGGTGGTGGCACATGGCTCTAACCCCAGCAGTTGTGGAGCAGCAGCAGGCAGATTGCTGTGAGTTCAAGGCCAGCCTGGTCTACACAGCTAGATCTTGTCTCAAACACAAAACAAAACACAAAAAACAAAATTCCCATACAAAAGAGTGACTCTATTTAAGAACAACATTTTGAGTATTTCTAATTTTGGTTAAAATGAAAATGACTAAATTTTATCACATACTGCTGCTCTGTCCTGCTTTTCTGCTAACAGTTTTCTTGAGAGTGTCAATTTCACATACAATATCTTCCAGAATGATTCCTTTTTGTTTACAGAGGTAAGTTAGTCTTTATAACAGATTTTTTTTTTTTCATTTGTTGACCCAGTCAAAAATGATGAGCGCTAAACTGAAGCTCCCAACCAAGGTGCCAGTGATGAGCAGAGAGAGAGCCTGTGGAGACAAAGGGGGCAGTGAGTGTGCGCCCACGCCCTTGTCTGCAGTGTGCGCCTACGCCCTTGTCTGCAGTGTGCGTCTTGTCTGCAGTGTGCACCTACGCCCTTGTCTGCAGTGTGCGCCCACGCCCTTGGCCCTGCCCTTGTCTGCAGTGTACGCCCACGCCCTTGTCTGCAGTGTGCACCTACGCCCTTGTCTGCAGTGTGTGCCTTGTCTGCAGTGTGCGCCCACGCCCTTGTCTGCAGTGTGCGCCTTGTCTGCAGTGTGCGCCCACGCCCTTGTCTGCAGTGTGCACCTACGCCCTTGTCTGCAGTGTGTGCCTTGTCTGCAGTGTGCGCCCACGCCCTTGTCTGCAGTGTGCGCCTTGTCTGCAGTGTGCGCCCACGCCCTTGTCTGCAGTGTGCGACTTGTTTGCAGTGTGCGCCCACGCCCTTGTCTGCAGTGTGCGCCCACGCCCTTGTCTGCAGTGTACTTTCATTTACTCAGTATCAGGGGCTCACTCTGTAGCTCGGGCTAGCCTTAAACACTCAGCAATCCTCCTGCCTCAGCCCCTAAGAGCTAGGATTACAGGCCTGAGCCATCATGCCTGACTCCAAAATGTATTTTGTGTATTAAGATGTACTGACTTCTTACACATAGTAACAACAACAGCAACTACTACTACTACTATTTCTTAAAACGGAAGTCTTAAACAACCTACCCCAAGCTTTCTCCATGAAAGGAAATCCTCTCTGCTGAGTTTAAGATAAAATAATCCTGGGAACACAAAAATTAGGCACGTTGATGTGCTGGCACCTACAAGGGCAGAGAGGAGAAGACAAGATGCCGTCAGCTGAGCTGTGTGAGTACTGATTTCATTATCCTGCGTCCTTTTGTGGAGCTGGACACCCAAGCTAGGAGCTCTGCCCATGCTGGGCGGTGTGCTGCCTCAGCGCGTCCCCCCTCATCCCCTTATTACACATTGTGTGTGTGTGTGTGTGTGTGTGTGTGTGCGTGCGCGCGCGCGCGCCCACGTGTGTAGAACTTACCAACTACACCAAATACATTTCTAATGTCAGGAACATATATTGCAAGTAGAACAATGACAGTGTTGAGCGCTAATGTGGTCAGAAAATGCCGAATCCATGAAAATGGAAGATTTGAGAAAAGTATCATCATTAAAGCTTTCCTGGCCTGTACAGCAGAAAAAAAGAGATTCAGGGAAAGGAAAAAGATCAAAGCACAGCGTTTGCTTAGAGAAACACATGTATGGCAACCATAATATTTTTACTCCAAATCATTTATATTCCCCAGATACAGCATAAACTGTCATTATGTGGTGTTTTTATACACATAAACCTTTCTGAGTGAGCTTCATAAAAATTATTTTGCTTAAATTCCACACAAAAGTTTCACAGGCAATTTTTCTTTTTAGGTTTTATAATTTAAAGAATTACAAGCAACAGCACTGTGTTACAAAATCACAAAGAACAATTTTCATTAAATTCAACAGACAAACTTTCAAGCAGAGAAACAAAACAAAAACCCATGGCATGGAAAAGAAATGCCACTTTCTGTCTTATTTCTGTTATCTGTTCCATGGCATATGAATACAAACACTGTTTCCCACATCTTCGCTAGGGCAGGCCACTGGCAATCACAGACCACAAGTTTACCCAGCCCTGGCTGGACCTCTGATCCTGCAGGCTCACAGGGAGGGGCAAGGGCTCCTGAAGGCCCGGGTCTTTAGAAACTCACATGAGTTCAAGACACCCATGCAGAAGCATGTCTACTCAAAGTTGTTGTTTTCATTTCATGGAAATTCTTAAGATTCTTATATGTGGTGACTGGATATGGGGTGGGAATCTGTTCTGCCTCCTAAATTCTATAGCAAGTAGAAAGTCTAAGCGGGAACCGGCTTCCTCTGCGGTGAGACCCCTGCCACAGAGCAAGAGGAGCTTATTTTTGCTGACTTGACTTTCTCTTCTTTGTGCACATTCTTTTGAAAACAGAATACAGACCCCTCCCCCCCCAAAAAAACCCCAAACTTTAGAACTATAGTCTAAATTGAAAACAAAACTGAGGGAGAGGTAAATCTAAACTAAATCTCAGAAAGCACAAATTAGCTTCGAGGCTCACTGTTATTTTTGGGCTTTCATGGGACCATATGCTAGTATAAGGTCTTGGATCAATTACTTGACAAATGAATAAGATACACAAGACTAGATGTGATTCAAAGGGTCTGGTCTGCAAAGAATTAGGGAGCCACGACACTAAGCAACAAACCCTTTAGGCATACTTACAGGGAAGTGGATTAGAGGAACTGTCAAGAGCACAGCAAGTAGTATGCAGAACTTCACAGCCATGACAAGAACATCCCGTGGCAAGTATTTACTATAACCTTGTAGTAATTCTGACTCCACTTTGTCTGCAAATAAATTAAAACAATGACAGCAGCAGCAATCAGGGGCTTATGAGACACAAAGATATTAAGTATTTTCTTGAGATGTACACTTCTAAAATATATTACATTTATTTACTTATGAGAGGGCGTCTGTGCCAGCACAGTGGGGCTCAGAGGACAACGTGCAGGACTTGGTTCTCTCCTTTTGCCATGTGGGCCCTGAGAATCAAACTTAGGTCACTGGGCTTTGTGGCAAGTGCTTTTACCTGCTGAGACATCTTGGCAGTTCATGTACGCTCTTTTTGTATTCTTTTAAGAAACTTTAAACCAGGACACAAAGAATCTCCAAAATTAACACTAAAATTTATATTTAAAAACATCTCTTTAACCATGTGTTGGTACATGGCTGTAATCACAGCAATGGCAAGGCAGAGGCAGGTGGCTAGCTTGGTCTACCTAGTGTGTTCCTAGGTAGTGAGGCTTAACAACAAAATACAAACCAAAGCAAACTCCTTAGAATGTGTCCATAATTTTAAGGAAAAGGTTACACATTTGTGTAACCTCTTAAAGTGCTCGCATGTTCACTGATGAATTTGGTCACCATAGCAATATGAGATACAGAGGCTCAAAAGGACCAGGCAGTTTGCCTAAGAACTCACAGCAAAGGGGCGGAGCAAAGCACTACCCACTCCCGACGCCCCCTTTGTGATAAAGTTTTCCCTCAATACCAGTGTTTTCTCAAGAGCATCCTTTCAGGGATTGTTTCTATAGCCTGCATAGTGTTTTGTGCCTATTATCAGCTTTGTCCATTTCCATCTTGTGTAAAAGAGAAAATGAAGTGTTAAGAAACTGATGTATTTAGTCAGGTCAGTGGGAGGCAGGACTGAGAGAGGCCAGCAGGCTTCCACCTGGCACCTTCCTTCCCTTCCCATGGTCTCCCTCACCCAAGTCACCTTAGGAAGAACAAGAGTGCTCAGCCGCATCTTAGGAGCTCTGGATAAAGATCAGTTTGGACTTGCCTCTGCTTTTCCTGGTCTTAAGGGATAAGAGGACCTCATAAGGACACAAGAGAAAGCTTATACACCATGAACAAAGCGAATTGGCAGAAGGAGGTTTCAACAAAGCTATGGTGATTCTAATCTGAGACTCCAAGGCACAGACCGACTTAACGCCTATGTCTTCAGATGACGAGAACTCATGGACTTCAACAGTTACTGAGTGTGTGGACTGAGTGGATATGTGTGCTGACATCCACCCTGTGGAAGAGGAGACTCCAGAAAGGAGACACAGTGCCAGCAGAAGCAAGGGGACATGTCTGAGGAAGTGACTGCTGCATTGGTCATGGCACAGTGAGCAGGAAGGCCAAGAGGGCAGTGAGGAAGGGAACTGAGAGGCACTGAAGGTCCAGGGAGGCAGCCCTGCACAGGCTTCACACTAGACCTGACGAGCCAAAAGCACACGGCAGCAGGGTGTAGTTAGTTTTGATGCCAGTGTGATGGGTTCTAGATAACCTGGGAGACAGAGCTCTGGCATGCCTGTGGGGCTGGGGGGTGGGGGTGGGGTTAGCTTGGTTAGGTTAGCTGAGGGGGATGACACCATCCTATGGACTGGGATCCTGGACTGTATAGAAAGGAGAAAACGCACTGGACAGGACTTCACTACTCCTGAATCTTCTGAGCAGCTCCTGCCACTGTGCCCTCTCTGCCACGATGGCTGTGACTTTGAACTGTGAGACAAAACAAACCCTTTCTCCCTCAGGTCGCTTGCACCTCAGGTATTTTGTTGCAGCAATGAGGGGTGTAACTACGAGAGAAAGAGGGGTGTATTATGACCTGAACCACACAAAAGTACAGAATGAAAGGAAAATATCAGAAACGCAAAACCAGAAAGCCAGAACCATCATCGCTAAAGTAAGGAGGCTCTGAGCCCGGCTGGTAATCACGCACACAGGGAGAAATACAAATGTCTACAGCGCTCCAGACAAAATTACAGACTGAGGAGCAGGGGTAGGTGGGAGAACTGGGAAGCTCTGGATTCTATTTCGAAATCTGTGAGGTGCTCATGAGTCTTTGGAGAAACATGGCAAGTGACTTCATTTCCATTTTCTGAATCATAAAACGAGCTATTAACACTTCTTGCTTAACAACCTCGCAGACATTAACATGGCCTGGCTACCCACTGCTTGGGCACTGGCCTGGCTCACCAAAGAACTGCTTTAGAAACACTATTAATGTGACTAGAAACAATATTATTTTTCATCTGACAGGAGTTCAATACTAACGAAGCCTGGGAGTCCTGGATAAAGACTCCAATCAAGTCCAGAAGTCTTAATAACTATACTTACTAGAAGCCCTTTTCTGAGTTGGCCACCCTATACTCTTTTGTAAGGAGCAGATTATAGTACACTTATTTGGCTTCAGAGAAAGCACCACAAATTTCAAAAAGGACTTTTGCAAGTCATTTGTACCACTGGTGTCATGTGGCTGCCTGCTTAACACACTGAGAAGATTTCCATAATTCAGAAAGCTGCCTTTAACTCCAGGACCGGCCACGCTGCTGATCTAGGATAAGACTGCTAACCTGAAAAGATGAATTATAAGCCTGAACTTTAGGGTAGTCCTACCATACTAACAATTTCTTGCTGCCACAGACAGCTTTAACTATACCATTTGAAAGCCACAGTAGAAGGCATTTCTTGGTTATGTTTAACAATGGTGAAAAAGAACTATTGCAAGGAACCAACTGTTATTACCTGTGTGCCTTCTGTCTTTGGGACTCCATGATCCTATCAGCTGTGCACTCCTTCAGCGCACAGCATCTGGAAGCTCGCACGCTATGGAGAAGGGGTTAAGTTAGAGGCATCCTGACAGCTTCACTGGATAGCATGGCAAATCCCTGTCTAGCAAACATTTCATCTGCATGGATGACACACAGACATGACAGGGGCTTAGGTGAGCCACGGTTTCCTAAAGTTCCCTTTACACAGAACCTAGAATGAAGGAACATGGCCTGGGTTTTATGTTTGTTGAAGGGAGCAGGGCGTTGAAGGCACAGGATTTGGAGAAAGAAAGACAGAATCTGAGCTTCAGTTCACTTTCTGTCTGAAGGTAGTGGCCTCATCACTCAAGCTAAACGAACCCATCTGAGTTGTTGTGAGGATCGAAGCAAGCTAGGTAAAACACTCGACCCTTGCTTACACGCTGGCTCACTGGCTGTGTGGCAATCTAGGCTTTCCTTGTTAGGTTCCCCAGAGCTCAGAAGCACCAAACGAATCATGGGATCACCTAACTATTCCTTAGTCAGAACTGGATATTAGTAGGATCTGGAGACTTCTTCCAGGCTGTTCTACTGAGCTCCAGAGGGAAGAGGGGTCTGTACTTGTTAGGCTTTGCTCATCATTGAAGATGCCTAAAACTATCACAGGATGAGTAGCCCCGATCTGAAAACTGAAAATGTGAAGTATTCTGAAATCCAAAATTCACTGAGTATGACACCCACAATTCTAAAATCACCACGATTCATACATGTGAACTCTTTTAGTCCAGAAGCTCAGCAAGTGATAACCAGCAGTGCTTAGAACAAGTGACGACTGCAATTAAAAATGTTCTGCCACAGTGTAGCTTTCTGGATGCCAAGAAGCCCAGTTTCAGTACACAACATGCACATCTGAAGGCTTTGTGTTGCTTTGGAGGATGAGGAAAGGCTGACGATCTGCCTCACTTTCACTGCCCTGGGTGGACACCGGGCTCAGCCAGGGAAGCATGCTTTTCTGGATGATACACACAGAAATCCACTACTCTGATCCTGCAGCAGGCTGAGATGCAGGCTCAGGCTTTGATGATCAGGATGACCTTTGTTCCTGTTGAAGTCACAGGCAAGAAGGAAGAACCACACAGAGCGACTACAAACACGGCACACACTGAAAACGCCATGGCGATCGAGCACACACAGAAAGGCATCATAGGAGAGGGCTCAGTTGGTAGAATGGCTCCCTTGCAGCTATGAGGATCTTTATTCAATCTGGCGTGTGCTTATAATCCCAGTGTTAGGGAGGCAAACACAGGTGGAGACCTTGCAGCTTGCTGACCCGCCGGCCCAGCCTACTTGTGAACTGCAGGCCAAGTGTGAGACCCTGCCTGAAAAAACAAGGTGGAAGGCTCTTGAAGAATGACACCGAGGCTGCCACCTACACACGTGCTCACATGCACCTGTGCATACATACAACATGTACTTAAGAAGACTTAGAAACATAATGGTGAAAGAAGATACCTAAAATTGAGACAATCACGACAGTTAGGATGATGTTATATACAGCTATCTACAGCTCCCACTTGCGAAGGACTATTGTGTGTCTACCACAGTAGGACTGTATACAGAACTGATTTCTGCCTCACTATAGCCCTATGCGGTTATGCTCATGTTTTAGATGAGGAGATCAGGACACTTCAAGGTGCAGGCTCCCCTCAAGGTCATAGGGCTACTTAGGCTATGGCAGTTAGTTACTTGATACAGATTTATTGGATTTCAGAACCAGTACTTTTCTCAGTGGGCCTAGGAAATGCTGTGGTGTAAGAAAACATTGTCTAAAGACTTGGAGCCTGGCAAAACAGGGAAATCAGTACTGATAGAGGTCCATAGCTGTGACCGCGGAAGACTAAACTTGAAAGTGCACAAAGCCATCAAACAAGTCACCAACAGGTAAGTGCCCCCAGGTACTAACAGCCATTTACTTGCAGTTACTGTAAAAACATTCAAAAGAATACATTCAAAAGTGGGTAAGTTGAGCGCCATGTGCTATGATGTGACTGTTTGCGAATTTACTTATCCTTTTTTTCTTGATCTGGCTTTTGTTTTTGTTCTTGATATTCTTGTTGAAAGAGAAAAAGAAAGAAAAAAAACCAACCAAACAAACCAACAAACTATGCAGCAGGAAACATTTCCAAAATAAACAAAAGAGCATTTTGCCTATGCTTTATATTTTACAGGTGTCTTTAAGATGGCAGCGATGTGCTTGCACATACGCTGTGAAGATGCCGTCTGAAGGCAGAGTTGTCCCGCAGCTGAGTGCTCTGTGCTGTCTTTTCTGGAGTTGCTCTTTTGTAATGATTGAGATGGTTTACTGTCCTAACCTCTAAGTTTATCATCTAGAGCCTAACATATTGAATACGTGACTTTTTTTTTGAGACAGAGTCTCACTGTATAGCCAGGGCTGTCCTGGAACTCATTATGTAGACCACGCTAGCCTCAAACTCACAGAGATCCACCTGCCTCTGTCTCTCAAGTGTTGGGATTAAAAGTGTGCACCACCGTGCCTATGCAGTACTGAATATGCAATTTAAAAGACCCAAATCATTATCTTATAGAGACACCAATATGAAATTTTACATAAAAGTCTAAGAAGAATTTTAGGGCTAGAGAGACGGCATAGCCAGTAAGAACCTGACAATTCTCAGAGAACAGGAGACGGGCAATTGAGTCGGGTGGCTTGCGGCCACCTGTAACTCCAGCTTGCAGGGCCCCCATCTGGCCTCCACCAGCACTGCACTCACATGCACAAATTCATACTTAGACACAAACATACACAGACAATTAAAAATAACAAAAATCTAAAAAGAGGGGGGAAGTTTCCTATGAAGTCATTAATCTTAAGCGTGATTTACCTTTGCCAGAGAGAGAGGAGGCCACAAAGCTGCTGCAGTGCTGAAATGTGGCCTGAACGGATGAACTTGCTAGCAAAAGGCAGGAAGGAAAGCCACCGACAGGGGTGAGGTCACCTGTGCCTCTCTTAATTCCGAGCTAAGAATTAAGGCTATACTCACCGTAAAAAGTGAGGTATCCAAAGAGGGCAGACACAAAGTAAACCAGAAAGCTGAACGCAATTGCTGTATTAGTTACGTTCTGCATCCTTTTCTTTGAGGGGCTGAAACACAAAAATGGAAAAGGCTGACAAAGCTCATGATCTGAATCACACCTGAAGAAAGAGGCGTCTCCGGCTGGTCAGGACGTCTAGGCAAGCCTGAGTTAGTTCATCGAAGACAGCACACTGGAACTCACCTGTGCACACTCACAGACAGCAGCACACTGGAACTCACCTGTGCACACTCACAGACAGCAGCACACTGGAACTCACCTGTGCACACTCACAGACAGCAGCACACTGGAACTCACCTGTGCACACTCACAGACAGCAGCACACTGGAACTCACCTGTGCACACTCACAGACAGCAGCACACTGGAACTCACCTGTGCACATTCACAGACAGCATACCAGTGAGGACAGAATTAATGCTTGGTTGCCTCGTTTGTTTTAAATTAACAGTTTGAATTCAGGACAACAGGGAGGGATTCATAAATGAAAATGCGATTCAATCTGAAAGCCCCAGAAGTAGATGCACATTTCCAGGGTTGTACAGTACCTTTGAAGTTCACAGTATATGGGCAATATTGAGGTATGGCAGAGAAACGAAAAAGCCATGGTTGGTATGGCGTAAACACTCTGAAAAAAATTTAGAACAAAACATTATTAAATGCAATCCCGGTTTTATTTGATAACAGACTCAGCTCTTTTTTGTTTTATTATATTTATTACATTTATTTGTTCTGTGTACGTGTGTGCCCACACACCCATGCCACCCAGCATGTGCAGAGGTCAGGGGATAATTAGTGAGAGTCAGTTTTCTTCTTCTACTGTCTGAGTCCTGGTGAGCAGGGTCATCAGGCTTGGTGGTGGGCAGGGACCCAACAACACAAATAAGCCATCCTGCCAGCCCAACAATAAAGCCCCTTAAAAACAAAACAAAACAAAACAAAACAAACAACAACAACAAAAACAAAAACTCAGTCAAATTTATCTACATTTACTAGCGAAAGCTGCAGCTCACCGCTTGTTTTTGGCCTCTTATATCATGTTGCTTTGTTACTGTCACCGCTTTTCACATTATTTGGATAAGATAATAATAATTTAGATAAGACATAAATAGCTACATTTAAATAACTTTTTTATTGTAAGTTCCAGTCACTTAAAGGTATGCACAATTTAAATACATCTCATTACCCAACGCAGCAATCGCCAATGTTTTCGAATCTGCTTCTACTTACTCAAGTAGGCACTAAAAATAGACGCCACATCTTTGCACTGCCAGAATCTTTGACCAAGATCTTTCTTAATGAGCACAAAGACCATTAATTCTAGACCTGAAAAACTCCTTGGGATCCTGTGTAATATATAAGCCTAGTTTCTTTAAAAATTATTACTAGAATACTTAGCAAGAGCCAGAGAAAACTAGCAAGCCAAAAGTTACCCTCTAAATTAAAGTACTGTCTTTAACAAATGGATGGTAATGATTTATTTTCTCTTTTCTGGTCTAAAAATATTTCTCCTTAGCTAGCGTTAGGCTGGTCACCAAAAGAAGTTCCACATGAAGACCTACTTTGGGACACAGTACCTAGGAAGTTGTAGAGTTCCCTGAAGCCAGATGAGAGAAGTGAGTGTTTGAGTCACAAATTCTGTTTCATACACTGCTCAGTGTCCTAGTGTATCAATCACCCCTCCCTAGATCTTTATGACCCGCGGGGGTCTTTGCCAATTGAAAGATGTGGTAACCTCCCTTGTGGGGCTCGGGGGACATTTCTAAGTTGCAAACTGCAGATAAAAAGCAAAGTTCTGCACGGAGGACTAACCACATTACCATCCTACACTAACTAAGCTGGGCAGCGAGGAGAACACAAATACAAGGTAGAGAGGACGAGACTCCCAGAACAGGAAGGCTCAGCCTTTCCACTAGCGGCAACCTAGGGACCATGCTGATGGCAGCCCTCATTTCCCTGCCTGGGCTCTGGGACTCGGCCAGGCATCTCCAGAATCCTACAGCTCTCCCAGAGTGGGCACGGGACTTGGTTTTCTGTTCTCTGCTCTGAGCATCATAAATTTCCCCTGGAACGCTGTTCAGAAGGTGTATTGGCAGGGCTCAGTGCTGGCCCAGCTAGGAGGCTGTTTAGCTAGAGACCAAAGTCCTACTCACAGGGGTGGAGTTTTTGATGTAATTGGTGATTTAGCTTTACAAGTCCAGAGTGAAACAGGAAAACTGTATCCACAGAGGACCTCACTGGCCAGACCAGACATTTGGTAAATCTGTTCTTCTAGGCAAAGGCCCATTTAAAACAGGCTCCATTTAAAAGCATGCCAAAAGAAAGAAAAGAAAAAGGTGGCTGTTTCAGAATGGGCCACCCTGTGTTAAATAATATTTTTCTTCTGGTAGGCAGTCCTATACTTAGCACTTTCATGAAAATTAATTAGTTACAGGTACAAAGACCTAAGAGACCCTGTTACACAAATCTCTTAAAACTTGAAATGTGAAAAATCAACCGAAAGTATCTGTTAATAACTTACACACCTCTTTGGAGAAATGAAAGAGCTTTGGTTTACAGTCATCTGTAGTGTTTGAAATCTGTTTAAGAGTATTGAGGGGAAAAGAGAAACCAATAGGTATTAAAAGTCAGAATACATCAACAAATATGATGAATTTATTACTACTAGAATTTCAAATCAAATTACTTCAAAGCAAAGCTCTAAAATGCAATGAACCATTACTTTCTTCATTAATTAGGAAAATAATCATTTTTCTTGCATTTTTTTCCTTTTAGCTGCAAAGTTAAAAATTAAGAAAGCTAAAAATTATTACCTGAAAGACTGCATTGATGCAACTTAAGGTCACAGGACAAGGGATGGACCATTTTTTAATTACTACCTGTTTAAAAAAAAGGAAATACAATCAGCACTTAGAAGAGCTATAATAAAATCCATCACAAGTTGATATCAACCAGGACAACTCTTAAACAGTGCCAAACGAGAGGCTAAAAGATGATTCCTTGATGCTTCTATCCCAGATAGAATGGGCACCGGGCAGAGGGGAAGGGCACAGGGTGACAGGCGCTGTACATCTCACCAGTAGGGAACCTTGTTGATTAAAGACTCAGCACGCTTTGTGTCGATTTTCAAAACTCCAACAGTACCCTGGGAATATTTTTTTTTTAAGTGCAACTCAAAAAGGAAGCATGTTTTCAAGGATAATCCCACAGAATCTGGCTATTTGTGCCAGTAGCAGATAGAGCCGACAACAGCGAGCAGAAATGAGCAACTTTAATACGCGGTGTGATCGCCGGCCTTTTCACCTCCTCACTTCTTCAGGGTGTGTTACTCTGGTGAGTGTGCAGAGAGCTGGCTGGAATAGGAGCACAGAGCTAGGGAACTCCAGCCGATAAAAATAAAATTAAAAAAATATTAAAAGAAACCCAGAGGGATGCTGTTTCCCAGAAACCATCAACAAACATGTTTCAGAACTTGACTCTTAATTGTGGCCATCCCATTCCTAGAGCCAGAGTCGTGGCTGTGTCAACACTGCCATTGTAGTTCTTATTGCAGGCACATAATTACTCTGTAAATGTTTGCTCCAGGCTAAATCCCAGCATACAAAGGGGCAAAGAGAAGAAAGGAAGTATTTGTCTTTGCAGGAGACCAGTAAGTAAATACCATTCCTATTTGGAACTTATCTAGTTTGGGATTTTAACAAATTCAATCAAAATTTTATACAGTGATAAGTCTAAAGAAAACACACACTTTTAGGATTAAGTTAACGAGTGAACCCAAGAGTCACTTTTAATTTAAAATCTTACCTAAAAGGGAGTGAGGTGTCTAAGGACAAACTGGGCATTTCCAGGTAAGCTTTCAATATAAAACCAAGTCCAACCACCAATTTATCAAGAGAAAAGAACAAAACCAGAACCAAGAATCTCCTTCTCTTTTTATTTTTTTAAAGAGAGATGAGTGAGTGTGGGGTGGGGGGAAAGTAGCTGGAAAAGCAAGGTCATTCCTGGTCTCTCTTCTGCCCTGCTGATGTCACTCCAAATTCAGCGTCTGACAGCGCCAGGCCTGGAGTGCCAGGTGAGCGGTACTCCCTCTCTTACCCCCTTGGTCATGTTTTACATAGAAGCCTTCAAGTCAAAATCCCTGCAAAAATTCTCCAAGATACAATATAACGCAGTTTACTGATAGGAAGATTTATTAGCAACTTGATTTTACACTAACATAAACCCCAGTATTACAGTTAATTCTTGTGCAAAGGGTCATCCATCCCAGCTTCAAACCAGCATGGTAGAGAGGGTTGGGCGGAGGTGCAGAGGTGTGTGAGGAAATGGCCAGAGAGCCCACAGAGAGGACTGCACAGGGGTCCTTGCTTGGGCAGAGGACAGATTGGGTTAGGGATGGGAAGAGAACAAGAAAAATGACCTCAAGCACTAAAAATACTTGCCCCACCCCCATACTTTACTTCCTCCTAAATCCCTTTACAGAGATATCAGCAGTCCTCAACTCTGGCGACTCAAGGTGACCAAAAAGGTAGGCTAAACAAAAAAGGATGAAGACATCTGTTACTGTCACAATGAGCCACTGCTAAATTGAAACCTGTTTTTAAATTTAGATCCTCTCAGGGGAAAACCTCCACTAAATTTTTAATGAAAATCAGGATATAGGAGAAGAGCTTAGTAGAGACGCCTTGATCTGCAATGCTTGAGGAGTACAACTAAGAAAATATTTTCTGGATTGATTCTATAAAATGTAACATAAATATAATGGATTTATGCACACATATTTTAAGGTGAGTAATGGGCAGAGATGCAGACACAGGTGAGCACTGGGCAGAGACTCACCCACAAGAGAGGAGAGATCACAGGGAGCCTCACGCTTAAAACACCTGGCACACATTTATTCAAAAAGTCAGTTTGCTGAGCCTGGTGGAGCATGCCTTGAATTCCAGCCCTTAGGAGGCAGATGAATTTCTGTGAATTCCCAGCCAGCCTGCTCTACATAGTGAGTTCATGGCCAGCCAGGGTCACATAGTAAAACCTTGTCTCAGAAAAGAAAAGAAAAGAAAAGAAAAGAAAAGAAAAGAAAAGAAAAGAAAAGAAAAGAAAAAATCCACCAAAACTAAGAGAAGAAATAGAATCTATAAAAATGTGGCAACAAAATACAGCACTGAAAAAAGCATGATCTTCACGGTCTCTCTGGAGAGCAAATTTCAACTCGGCTCCCGGGTGGAAATCCAAGCAGGTGATTTGTGGAGCATCGCGGTTAACACAGGAGGATTATTTCCACATGATACTGCAGCAGAACTCTGCACTGAATTAAAGAGTATCTGCTGCTACAGAAACCCAAACTATATAGACTTGATGTATCAACACACTTCGCCTGTGTTACGCTATTGACTGTGAAAACAGAATCACTTCCACCTGTGAAACGCTTGCCTCACTGGTTCACTCACTCACGATGCACACATTACCATGTGTATGTGGGATGCCTTCAAACTGTGTGGAATGGTCTCAGCAGCTACCTTACAATGAAAATACTGTCTGTCTCTAAAGTATGAAACCTAAAAATTATTTGCCGAATTCATTATTTGAATGACAACTGGGGTGGGTGGAGGGATAATTTTAATGTAGGTAAATTAAAAAATGATCAAGCACTGTTAAATATTTCAGCCTTAAGAAATCCTTTATAATATAAATGTTTATGAAGAGTGAAATCAGGGTCACTTGCACTTATTTGAAGTTGTGTCCTGTGTCTCAGAAGATGATTCAACCAAAGACAAATGTAATGCAAATATGACTGATGGGTATATACATGGCGGTATATGGTTGCATGCTTGTGTGGCTGTGCATGCATGTGTGTGGCATACTTATATGCACATATATGTAGTGGTAGGTGGTGGCATGTCTTTGTGGCTGTGTGTGCACATGGATATATGCACAGGTGGTGGACAGAAGTCAACCGTGGGTGTCTTTCTTCAGGAGCATTCATCTTACCATTTAAGACAGTCCTTCACTGGCCTGAAGTACACGGGGTAGGAGTGCTGGCCACTGAGACCCAGAGAGCCCGTGTCTCTGCCTCCCTGGCACTGGTGTCACAAGCCTGTCCCAGCATGCCCAGCTTCTCCCATGGGTCCTGGGAACGGAATGCAAGCCCTCATACTTGCAAGGCTATCAGCTGAACTATCTTCATCGTCCAAAGACTGCCTTGACAGCTTTGCAATCTGGCTCTATAACCTGCTCATGCATGAAATTTCCCCTTGATTCATTTACTGTTAATTAAAGGAAAGTTTAAGTACTTAGAAAAAGGTTATTTGGAAGATACATATTCTCGGAAAATTAAAAATGCTTAATCCTATGTAAGGTTTGACATTTAGATACTTACTATGGATTAAACTACAGTACAAATAAAAAAGTTAAAAAAAATCTTATAAACAAGGTAGCTATCTGTCTTATAAGAATTAAAAGGTCAAAAATTAAAATTCTTCATCCTTTTGTCAAATTATTTTAAAGTTAAACTGCTATTTGATATAATAAAAATGAACTAATTAAAATATATTTTCTGCATATAAAGAAAAATATTTATTCCCAATACTATCTTTATGGGACCATTTTATGCTGAATAAGCAGAGCACATAGGATTATATTCTCATCCCATTTCTCCTTAAAGCTTCCAACGAAGTCTCAGAAACTATAATTTAATTAATGGACTAAAGCTGCTCAAGGACATGTTGTGTGAGCTGACTGTACAGAGCAGAGCCCCACTGCTCCGCAGACGCCACAGATGTCCAGGGACCCACTCTACCTACGGTCTTAGCAAAAGTTCTGTGCATCCCTTGCTGGCATTTCAATTGCTGTTTTAAGTGCCTTTAAAGTAGACAAAAAGAATTATCCTGTGATGAAATTAACTTTTTTATGAAAGATAGGGCTTTTAATAATATAAAATGGGGTACTGTGCCCAGCACAAAGAAGTTAAAAGATGTCATTAACACGGTTGCGTTTTTTAGATGAAATAAGCAATGCATTATATTTTAAACTTACCACAAGAGCAAAGAACACCATAAAGAAAAATGATAGACTGCTTGTGTAGCCAAGAAAGCCTGTAAAATACCAATAAAATAAAAAGCAATTTATAAGGCAAGTGATCCTGACTTACAAATGGAGCCACGCATCTCGGGCGTGTTTTCTATTGCAGCGTGGTGTCTGGGCCTCGGGCCCGTCTGTCACAGGTCATTATGTAGCTCTGCACAGCAGAACGGGAGCTGGCTTGCCACTAGCAGTGGAATGCAAGGGAAGGCTTGCTCCTTAACGCTCTGTTGTAAGGACTTCATTTTAGTGGGGCAGACAAAATGCTACCACAAGCCAAGTAATGCGTTAGCTGAGTGGGACTGAGAACTGAGCCACTGAAAACAGGCCAAGCTTAAAATGCTTTACAACCAGTACCCTTCTAAAAACATGGTACTATGAGGCTGAAAAGCGTCCCACTCTCTGTTCGCTCCCTCTCTTGCTCTCTCCCGCTCTACTATACAGATCCCAAGGTCCTTCTGACTTACCTATCTTGGGAAGCAGAGCAAGAGGGAACACGATGCCGACACAGATGATGATTAGCAGCGTCTGTCCATCAAGATACCAAGACCTGTTAGGAGAAACACTCTGTCAGGCACAGGACACAGGACCCATTCATGTCTGTTCTAACACACACACACACACACACACACACACACACACACACACACACACACACACACAGAGAGAGAGAGAGAGAGAGAGAGAGAGAGAGACAGAGCAAGACAGAGAGAGACAGAGTGAGTCAGAGAGACAGACAGAGCATCATCCAATAGGAAGAACTTACTTTTTTATTAAACGTTCTTAGGAAACATTTGTTAATCATGAATATTCACTTAGGGAAAGCATTAAAACAATGTGAATATAAGCCTATAATCTCAGTACTTGGGAGGCAAAAGCAAGATCAACAGTTTGGTCTGGACTATATAGTGAGACCTTGTCTCCAAACAACACCTAAACCAAAACAAACACACAGCAATGCTATGAGATGCCATTTTCAACTATCAAAATAACAAGTGCTTAAAAATGAGACAATAATCCATGTTGGTTACATTGATGAAAGCTAAGATTGTATTAGGTACCTCACAGAAAGCAAGTTGGCAAACGATGCTAAAAGCTTTCATTTAATTATGTCCTGTAAGTCTTACAAATACTATGAAAATAAAAGAAATATCAACAATACAAAGATTCTTATACAGTGATAAAATAATGAAAATTGAAAAATATAGTGAAAACCGGAAGCAAGCAAATACTTAATAGCACAACTTTGAAAGAGTGAACATAAGGAGTATGTATGTGGAGTCTGACATTGTTCTGGGAAAAATATAGATATTATTAAAAATGGACAGGAACGTCACAGTTTTTTCTTCTTTATAGTTTTCTACGTTTCCCCAGAGTTTCAGGAAGGAGTACGCATTTCCAGCTTAAAAGTGCTGAACTTTCCTCTAAGGGACATTAGGCTGCTGACTGAGAACGGTTAGTTAGTAGTGTGGTCATGCGTTTGTTAATAAAAAAGAAACACGGGCTGGGGGCCAGTCAGTAAAGAGCCTGACTTGCAAGCTTGAACAACTGCATTTGATCCATAGACCCTACCTTAAAAAAAAAAGCTGGGCACTTGACACAATACCAGTGTGTGCTGGGGACCTGGAGGCAGGCTTGCTGGCCAGACAGATCAGCTTCATTAGCAAAGTTAAAAACAATGAAAAGCCCCGTCTTTAAAAAAAAGAAAGAAAGTAAATAACATCTAAGAAACATCATTCAAGGCTATCGTCTGATCTCCACATACATGTGTGCATACACATGTGCACATACACACACACACACACACACATACACAGGAAGAACAAAAGACAAATTTCAGTAGAGAGGGAAAAATATCACTCTGAATATATATTTAATAAAAGTAACACATACTTTAATTTTTTATTCAATAAATATATAATATATATTATATATTATACATAATAAATATATGCTTGTAACATTATAAATATCTAGTATGTACTATGTAATAAATATCTATTATATAATGGATATTTAATATCTAAATATAAAGTATAAATTAAATATTTAATTATTTTTAATAATAGAAATATATTACTTATTTGAATATATAAAACACATTTATGTTTGTTTACATATATAATATATAAAATATAAAATATTATATGTTTAAATATATATTTTAAAAGTCAGAGGTATATATCTAGAATAAAAAATGGTTATTTCTATATGGTAGCACTACATGGGTACAGATATATGACTTTAATTTCTTTGTACATCTATACAAAAATTAAAAAATTAAAGTTAATTCCTCAAGACCTTAATATATGCACATGTGAAAGACAAACAATTCATAAAAGAAATACAACTAGCAAATACTTAGTAGGAAAAAATGTAGTAACAGTTGCTAGTTATATGTATCTATTCAGAGATTATTGAAATTAAGTTAAAAAAATAGGCAAACAATTGGCCCATCATGTATTACTTATGTTATTGTCCAATTAGTACTCGCTCAAAAAAGAATGGCAGTATGCAACCAACACAATGAAAGTGTAGTGGCAATTAACCTAGAAAATCAGCAAAACATATAATTATAAACACAACTGTACCACATTAAGAAAATAAAACCCAACTGGGCAGTGGTGGCGCACGCCTTTAATCCCAGCACTCAGGAGGCAGAGGCAGGCCAATATCTGAGTTCTAGGCCAGCCTGGTCTACAGAGTGAGTTTCAGGACAGCCAGGGTTACACAAAGAAACCCTGTCTTGGAAAAGAAAGAAAGGAAGGAAGGAAGGAGGGAGGGAGGGAAGGAGGGAGGGAGGGAGGGAGGGAAGAAGGAAAGAAAAAGAAATGAAAACTCAGGAAAGAACAGGTTTGGGAAACATCAGCGATTAATGGGGATTCCTGTGGGAAGTGGGAGATGATTTCAAAGTCCCCCAAGGCTCTTTCGCTCTCAGCAGGTGGCCAGTGTCCCACTGTCCTGCCAAATTGAGACCCTTTTCCTTTGCCTGGCTTTAAGAGCTGGCTGTTGGCATGCATGGCCTCTACTATTCAGTGCATCTCATCACACCCTGGCTTGTGAGGGCATCCTTTTGCTGGGCAGTGACAACATCCTCCTTAAGAGAGCAAGATGAGCCACCGCAGCAGAAATAGCACCATGACCACTTTCCCCTGCCCTGCTCTAACTCCACTGCAAATGTGTTGCCAGATGCACAAGTGTTTCCGCCCTGCAGGGCTAGTGCTGTGCTCTCTGTATGCACTTGTGCATGCCCCTCAGCGGCTGGTGGGCAGGAAGGACGACAAAAGCAGCCAAACAATAGACACAAACTGATACTCAAATGCTCATCTTCTAGTCACTTGTGAATAGAAAAGCCAAATAGGAACTTCACAATCGCCCCTTCCTAAGAAGCACCTGGCAACTAAACTCTGAAACTGGCAGCAAGCCCGGGCCCACTGTCTGAAATGTCTTTCCTTCTGGGACCCGGTATCAGACCCAGACAGTTGCATTGCCAGTCGAAAAATGGCCCCAAGGGAGTAGCTGAGCAGATTCCATCTGCTAGCACTGCTGTTCCTGCCGATAACAACACAGCATTGTATACTGAGTATCTGTTAAGCGGGGACAGCTCATGATCATTGTTCTAATCGTAATAAAGTAAAATAAAATAAAGAATGGTTACAAATCAATCTGACTTTTTGGGAGGAAAAACGAAACTCCAGGAAGGTGGAGCTGTGTAGAAGGGTGTGTATTAAGCCATAGGACAGCAACTCTCCCCTGGCATAGGATTAAAGGACACGTTGAAATCCTGAGGTAGGGTTGCTATGTGTGGCCTGAAAAACGGAATCCATGTGCATTTGTAAGAGTGGCGGACTGACAGCCCTGACTGGAGGCTGTGACGGCGTCAGACGTGTGGAGCTGGGGCGTGCATGGCTAGAGGGGGCTCAGAGATCACCCTGACCAGCATCTTCACTTCATGTGTCTGCAGATGCCCCCGATGGCTGCAGAAGAACCGTGGGCTCCTGGCAGGAACTGTGCAGACACTTCTGGCAGGGTCTACTCTGAGTTCAGGGCTCGCTCTCAGACGCTCCCTCATCTATTCCAAGGTCGCGCTTCACTTTCTCTTTAGGACTGAACTTAAAATCTTAATGTGAATAGGGTTTTTATTTTACACCTTAGTTTGTCTAGACAATGATTTTTGTATCACTCACTCATTATCGACAAAGGCCACAGAGGAACATGCAGTGCAGTGAGCTTACATGTCACACGCATGTCCCAGACAACTACACCGTGTCTGGCAAGGAAGACTGTCCAAAGAACAAATGAGATTGTGCCTAAGCCCAGAGAATACAAACCAGCAATGAGCAGTCTTAAAAAGTACACATCAAATAAATTTATTTTATAAACTAAGATTTTAGGAAAATTTACTGCACATAAATTTTTCTAAGAGGGGGAAAAAGAATTATCTAACCAAACTCCTGTTTTCCTACTGTGACCTAAATATACATTCTCTTTAAGCCAAAAGAATTAGAATAAAAAGTTTTATACTTCCTAGAAAACTTGTTTGATCTGTGGATCTAATCCTATATGATAAAAATGCTCCAACTATGAAACACAGAGTATAAATCCTTAGCTGCATTGCAAATGCTTGGCACGCAGATGTTTTTTCCATTTTTTTTTAAATGAAAACCAGATTTATTTATAAGTTGCTTTAATTTCATTCTCAAATAGAATGGAACAAGAGTATCGTATGTTCTCAGTTAGGATCTTGCTCACAGCCCATATCAATTATGTAACTCAAATGCAAGACAACTTAATTGTGTCAATCATAGTCCCCTGACAAGACCATTAAATGTTAACAGAGAGCTCCCAACTTTTAACAGCTATAGATTTAAAAAATACACGTTATTCTAGGAAAAATACAGATGTATCATGAGTTTGATCTAAGTATTACTGATCTGGATTTCCAACAGTAACTTCTGAAATTAGTGCTCTGACAGCATCTTTCTAAAGGGCTAAGTTCACAAAGATATCAATACCCACAGACAAGCCAGAAAATAAAGTCACCTGAGAGATCAGAATGGAAATTTCCAGTAAGCCAAACCTTTAGACAAAACACCAATACCGCTTGGTCTTAGTGAAGAAATGCTGCCACACAACTCCACCCAGGGATAAAGTGCCCCTGAGCCACATTCATTACTGCACCAGTTGTCTCTGACCTTACAAGATTAGGCTTCAAAGACTAATGCCCTGTAGTTAATTAATATAGTCTCTACATAAAGGAATATGCTACATGTAAAACAATATGAGCCATCAAAAGTGTGCAATTTTAATAAACTGGGTGAAAATCGGTGAAGTATTTGAAGCATGCAGTTCTTAAAAGACCATTTATGATAGAAGTAGAACATTTATATAAAGTTTTTACTAATACAAATTAAACAGGAGTTAATTTTAATTGTTTAAAGCAAATGATAAAACTGCAATAGACGCGGCATTTGATTTAAAGTGAAAAATGCTTCAGCAGACAAAGCCCCTCAGCTTTAACAGCAGCTCTGCTACTCAGCAGTTTAACTATTTCTAGTTATTTAAAGCATGCTAATAGAAGTCACCAAATGCAGGACCTAAAACCAAAAGATAAACAGACAAAACAAACACAAACTCAGGTGACATATGACAGCCATTAGGATTAACGGAATTTATTTACCTTTGACTCTGAGCTTCCTGGCAATCTGAATAACAAGGGAAAGTCTGCCTTTAATTGAATGGCTGCCACTGGGATTTCCCTGTTCTCCACTTTACCCTGTGCTGCACACTTAGAAGGGTGTACATATGCACCATCTTATTTGCTCACCGTAATAGCTTGTTAAGGAAGCAACTTAACAAAGATAAGGTGCCAGAGCCCACTCTGGACAATATCGACCAGTACCTGGATATGGGGAGTGAGGATGGAGAAATAAAAAAGCTATAGGAAAAGATAGAAAAGATATGGCAGAAGAGATAAGAAAAAAAAATACAAGTATTTGGGAGGACTAACAGTAAATACTGTAGCCATGAGTTTATTTTTCTCAGAGCTTTTATACAGTATTCATCCGTGTGAACCAGAAGATTCTTGGAACAGAAATAAAAGCTACCAATTACTTTAGTTATCTATATGCTTAGACTTCTTTCATCTCAAGGCCAAAGAAGGACATCAAGCTCACATCCTCACCTGGAATTAATGATAAACTTTCTTAACCAACACAAGTATCTTGCCAAGTCCTCAAGGCTATGTGAAAGTCTGCAAGCCAAGGTTGTAAGTCCTCTGGCCTGCTTCTGTTAAGCACTCTAAAACATGGCTCATGACAATAAGGTCACTGGGTCCTCTTTTCTTTTTTTTTTTTTATGATTTCTTTATTTAATGTGCACTGTTGTTTTGTCTGCATGTCTGTCTGTGTGAAGGTATCAAATGCTCTGGAACTGGAGTCACAGACAGTTGTGAGCTGCCATGTGGGTGCTGGGAATCGAACCTGGGTCCTCTAAAGGAGCAGCTGACGTTCCTGAATAGCTCAGCCATCTCTGCATCCCTTTCAGAATGCTTGTCTGTTTTTGCTTTTTTTTTTTTTCTGGTAGTGAGAATTGAACCCAGGGCCTTGGGCATGCTAGGTGAGCACTCTTGTCTGGAAGTCACATACCCAGCCCTCATTGGTGCCCTCAAAGCACCAGGTAAAGAAACCTCCAGCTCATGACACATTAGATGGTCAAGAGTGAGGGGCTTGAGGCTAACTAGCATGAAATGAGTAAGATGCACTTTTATTTTTCCTTACATTGCCTTGAGTTCTTAGCTCCACATACACATTTCTCACTTGGAATTCAAATAACCAAAGTGGTTATTAATATTTCTGCAGCAAATACAAAAACATGTATTTCATGCAGTTACTTCTTAGAGCAGTCAGCTGTCTAAGAGAAGGCAGTCAGGAAGCACACAGATAGAGTTGACTGTACATAGGGGTTGCTGGGAGCATGCTGTGGACCACGTGAAGGAAGTCTTCTGAGGATGAAGATGATGAAGGATGCTAGGACCCCATTGTTGTCCCGTCCTGACAGTTCCTATTTAGATGGAACATGACCACGCTTTCCTTACACAAACACATAGGCACTTGTCTACTTTAAAAGAAATCAACTTCCCTAAGCTGAAAACTAACCCTGGACGGTTCCCTCTGCATTCCAGATAGTTTGATAACTGGGGGAGCCAACCAAATACTCCGGTCTAGAAACAGGGCAGTCCTTTGTTGTGGTTTGAAAACTCAGTAGAGTACCTGGACGCTTAACAGGCTTAACCCAGGTTTATTTTTCTTAAAAAAAAAAAAAAAAAAAGGAAGTCTTGCTCTACATATAAAAAAGAAAAGCATAATGAACTTGGGTTTTCTAACCCATAAAAGAGTTAAGTCAACATCTTCTGTAGGAAGGAGCCTATGTTTTTAAAGGAAATATGCTGTGGTTCAGTTTGATTCATAATATTCAGAAATGCTAAATGAAACAAGCCCATCCATAATTCTTTACGCTATCTAATACGAATTTCCCACAACAGCTGCAACTACAACAACTTGCTGAAAAATGACAGTAAAGGTCATTCAGTGTCCCTCACACAATGTCCTGAGGATTCCTCCACTTTCCTTCACCTTTCCTACTATTAGCTGCATCTGTTCTTTTCTCTAAGAGCCAATTTGGATTAACCTTCGAGGAGCACAGGGCCTGGGGCTTCAGAGCTTGACAGTGGCTCATAAGCATTCATCTGTACAGGTTTTCTCTATTGTTCCACCCCACAAAACCTTAGGTGTCCCTTGTCACTAAGTTTTAATAAAAATGTAATGTGCCAGACTTGATGGCACACACCTTTAATCCCAGCACTTGGGGAAAAAGGCAGGTGGCTGTCTGTGAGTTGGAGGCCAGCCTGGTCTACAAAGAGAGTTCCAGGACAACAAGCCTACATAGAGAAGCCCCGTCTTGAAAAAAACAAAACAACCAAAAACCAAACTCAATCCAAACCAACCAAATAAAAACCCCTGTAATGGATGAATGAAAGGAAGATCGGATGAATGGATTCAATAGAACATTTTTTCTTACCCACTGTGGTCACCAGGCAAAAATTCTGAAATAGCAGCAGGAAGCTCTGTTTTAATAATTAAAAGATAAGATGACATAGCTGCAAAAAGAACAAAAAGAATTTCTATTAGAATTTAACCATTCAAAGAATAAACTATTCAGGAACACCCAATGTTCATTGGCTTTGGGCAGCAGACAGAAGTTAACTCACAGTGAACTATCTCAAACACAGAGACAGCAGAAAGGAAGGTTAGTGACTCTGTAGAGAAGAATTGGTAAGTTTATCACATAACCTCTGTTTATACTGCAAACCAAAACTAAGAGAACAGGGAATTTTGTAATGGCCATTTATAATGAAATTATTTCAAGCTTTACAAAAACTTTCACATTATTTCCTCTGTCCAATGTACCAAAATTTAATTTAGTAATAAACACAAGACATGTTTAATACATTTAGTAACTAAGCACTTGCTTCTTTAAAAAAAATCATTCTTTTACTTAGTTAGGAAGAAACGCCTCTCTCAGAAGCCCAGATCCCTTTCTCTCCCTCTCTTTGCTACATACTATAAGACATAAGCAGAATAAACAGTAAGTTATTTAATGCTATCCTCTGACTCACCGCACTGTGAGCATAATAAGGATACAGAGCTTCTAATCCTTGCTCCAACTGTGTATGCCAGAAACCAAAGGCAGCACTGCCACCCAGATTTTATCTGATAGTATATGAGAAATAACTAGCTCAAATCATTTAATAATGACATTATTCCTCACGTGGTCATTAAAACACACATTCTGAGGCTGGGAGCTCAGTGGTTGGCTCCCAACATTGCTGAGCAGCTCCTAACTACCAGCTGCAATGAATCTGATACCCTCTTCTGCCCCTTCTTGATCCCCCCTCCCCCACACTTCTGCAAACCTTCCATCTAGGCAAATACAGAAGGGAAAGCTTAAATACTCAGCTCTATGGAAATCCAGCTGATCTGGAGTCAGACCTTCAGTTTAACAGTCTTTTCCCCAGACACACACACACACACACACACACACACACACACACACACACACACTTTTTTAAAAGAGCCAATGAAAAAAACACCCTTGAAGAACGAAGAGTGTATTCTATGTGCACACTGCTTTTATTGCTTATTTATATTTCAGGAAACATTCCACTTTCTCCTTGGACTTATAAAAACTAAGAACACCGATGAATGCCAAGTCTGAACAATGGCAGTCTGGAGGAAGTTGGATGAAAAGGCGCACAGTTTAAGAACAGTGTGCATTCCTCAGTCAAGTTGTTGGAAAGTAGCTGAGCTCTGCAGCTATAACACTGTGATTGATGATTTAACTCTGGAGAAAAGTGAGCTGTCAGTTTACAGGAGAAGAGACTGCTACATGCACAGTCTTTCTCTTTTGTAAAGTAGAAGGTATCTATGATAAAGCTAATTTCAGAACAGGTAAGTAACACACTTTTCTGCAATGAAAACACGCACCCATATTATGTAATTTACGACTATTTCTTTTTCTCCAGAAGAAACCTGGCTGCTCACCCAGAGCCACTGAGACATGCCTGCACGCCCTTAGCTGTGGCTGCTATAAGCACCTGGATGTGAAAATGTCTTCTACCTTGTTATGTTTTCTCAGAAGGAAAAACACCATCAGCCAGGCACAGCACAGAGGAAGGTTTACGCTTACCTCCTCCACTCAAAGGTTTGGAGTCATTACAGTATTTTGTTTTCCAAAGAACTATACGTATGTGAAAAAAAAAAAAAATAGATTTGAGGTTTCTGAAGCTGGCTTAGAAACCACTGAAGAATATCTTGAGAAAAGGGGAAGGAATAAAAAGACAAAAGTACATTGAAAACAAGGACTGCAGACTTTGAACTCAACGCATTTCTCATCTGCTCGTCGGCCCTTCTGCTGGGATTCATCTGATACCATCGCATTTCTAGAGTTTCAGACACTCATCTCTCCAGTACTTTTCTAATTTTTGATCTTTAATTGTAAAAAAAACTACGATGAATGTGAGATTATATTTCTTTCTCATATACAATCTGTCATTCTTTCCAGAGTCTCTATTAGCCTCTGGCGAAGCACCCGATCACTCTTGTGTGAAGCCTTCCCTCGCTGGTTTTCACGCGGGAGTCCTGTTTCAGTAGAATCCAGACTGAAGAGTTGTGTATGTTTTAAGAAATATGAATTCATTGGACATATGGTTCTCTGTTTTTTTTAAAAAAAGGCCTCTCAGCATACATGAGTGTAATAAAACATGGAAAACACCGCTTCTTCCTTGGAGAATGCTGGTGTTTTAAGAGCTACAAAACCACAAAGCCTACCATGGGGAAAATCCCACTGGTTGAGCAAGTAAAACAAAGAAATCTCACTGTTAAAATTACTTTTTCTTAACCACCAATAAATTTTCATGTAAGTACTAACACCATAACATACATAGTACTGAGAACAAAAGACCCTGAGAACTAGATACACACGAAGTTAGCAAATACATCTTAATTACAGCCACACCAAAAGATCAAATCAATAAAGTAAGCAGAGAAGGGTTTCAAAAAAATATTATCAACAGGAAAGCTCTTATATCTACTGTTTATAACTAAAAGGTCACTAGGTTGAAAAGCTGGCTGCCACGCCTTCCGTCCCATGTCTTCTATTAATGGCAGAAGGAAATGCTTAGGACTTATCTTAGAGACAGGCCATAAGCAAGAATTTGTAAATGATCTGTACTGGCATCTATCCATGGTATAGACTCCTAACATAAGACATACCATGCTACCTCCAAGCTAATGGCTGTACCAGCATCATCCATAAGGCTTGCAGTTACAGTCAAACAGTTCTGGCCTTTATAATACCAAAGCCAAAATCTGTGCTTCAAGATACACCTTGATGACAGTTATCAGCCATCACAAATCATTTAGTTTTACCACATTAGCCAAACAGGTATTTTTTCTCCTTCATTTTAAATGAAATTACCCTGGAGAGAAAATAAAGAATCCTGTCAGCCTGGTCAAGACATAGGAATGGAAAGCACCCTTACACACCATGTGGAAAACCAATAGGAAACGGGGAAATCTGCTCAGGCAACAGCAGGTGGTAAAAGTATCACTTCTACCTGTCAGTCATGGGGAGACGTGAGCGCTACTGCCTGTGAGTCATGGGAGATGTGAGTGCTACTGCATGAGGGTCATGGGCAGATGTGAGGATTAACTAATGCCTGACAATCACGGGCAGATGTACGTACTACCTGCCTGACAGTCACGGGGAGATATGAGTACTAGTGTATCATGGTCATGGGTAGACATGAGTACTACTGCCTGGTGGTCATGGGTAGACATGAGTACTACTGCCTGGTGGTCATGGGTAGACATGAGTACTACTGCCTGGTGGTCATGGGTAGACATGAGTACTACTGCCTGGTGGTCATGGGAGACAAGAATTGGAACACAGAGGAGAAAGACTAAGAAGTGAGAACAGCTGCCCAGCCTGGGCACAGCATGCCTAATACATGCATGGCTATATTCTAAGTGACAGGAAGGTCTTTGCACATCTAACTCCCATACTAAGATGCCAGGCAGACATTATTTCACCTACAGAAATGGGAATCCTGCACGCTGACTTGCTATGTGGGCACTGGTGGAAACAGCCAGTCTGACCTGAGGATCCCTCTGTCCCATTCTGGTCTGCTCTGGGCAGGTGGAGACATAATTAGCCAAAGCCAGGACAAATAAGAAAAGGCTGTCAAAGGCGCCACTCTAGAATTAAGTCTTTCATGCATTTTTTTTTTTTTTTTTTTTTTTTTTTTTTTTTTTATCATCATGCAAGCAACAAACTGCTTTTGGCTGCTGAGTTTAACAGTTGGGCTCAGAGAAAATAAGAATCTCTAGAAAGAAGAACAAAGTTTTACACCATTTCACCTGGAGACATGGTGCGTTGTTAACGAGCCCATTTGGGGCTTGTAGCCCTTTTGTTGGAGTAATTGCTCAAAATTCATGTAGCTTCATGTCAGGGCTTCATAGCATCTGCTGCCATGTTTTAGTTGCTTGTCAGTGGAGGCACAGCTCTAAAGAGAAACTCTCCTATTCACATATATCAGAGATTTAACACATCACTGAAATCTATTTAAAAAACAAAAAATCCAACCCCCTTCCTCCATGTCTTTAAGTTTCAGGAACTAGTGTTCCCCAATAGCCTGAGTGTTTCTCAGTTTGTCATTAACCATACAACTTTAAGAGAGGAGAGACTCAACTGAGTTTGGGCCTAAACAGTCATTAGTCTGAAGGACAATTACCCATGTTGTTAGGCACTTTTGAGAACATGCATGAGGCCGGGATGGCAGTCAGCTATTTTAAAAATAGACCTGGGTCTTCAGCACTTGGGGAAAGCCCAGCAACTTCTCAAGGGATTAGTCAGTGGCCTAAACAAACAGAGGTGCTATGGTTTGCTTTTCCATTGAAGAGATTCAGTTTTATTTCAAACTTGTCTTTAGTCATGGATAATAACTAGTTTATTCAAGATGTCTCATTAACCTGGTATTTCCACTAAATGTCCAAATCTATGAAAATTCTATCCCCACTCAAATTGTATACAATCTCTTTTTTTAAAATAAATTTTTTCAAAATCTATAAAACAATGTAATTTTCCTAAGTTGTGCAAAATTGAAAACAAACAAACAAAAAACACATGGTGGAAAATGCTCCTTCACTGTCTTAAAACTGCCTTTACTTAATAGTTCGTTAAGGCCCTAAATCTAAACAGGGGCCAGAGAGCCAGGCTTAGTGGCTAGGACCTGGAATTCTAGCTACTCAGGGGGCTGATACCAGAAGATTGGAAGTTCAAAGCCTGCTTGGGCAGCCTAGTGAGGCCTTGTCTCCAATGGGGTTGGGGTGGGGGAAACAACACTGTGGTGGAGTGGATGTTTAGCATGCATGCAATCCCCAGCAAAACACACACACACACACACGCACACACACACACACACACACACACACACACACACACACTATCAAACTTCAATAGAATTCATTGCTAATGCATTGTTTTTGAAGTTCCTTTAAAATGATATGTTACTGCTAGATTTTGTCAAGGCAAATCTTGTGAAAAAGGACACCTCTCAAACTCCCTGTACTTCTAGCATTTTGCAGTATTTTCTAGAATTTGGGGATAATACTGTTCAGGCTTAAAAAACAAAACCAAACAAACAAACAAAACAAAAAACAAACCCACAAAGCTGCAGTGTGTCTGACCAGCAGGTGGTGGTGTCGCAGCACTCCCAAGCACAGCTCCCGAGGGACACTATCCTGCACTCTGCTTTCACAATCATCAGAATGGGAAGAAAACAAATTGTCTAACAATACATTGTGGAGTTGTCCAATAGTGGGAATCTGAGAGGTTTTTGTGTGGTCGCTGGTTGAAGCCGACTCTGTGCCGTCTTAGTGCGCAGGCGCTCTGGTTTTCCCACACCTCCCAGCCTCAAACTGAAGCATCTCTCAAAGCTGCTAAAGTCTGTGTGTTTGGTGCCAGGCTGGGGAATCTGGGCCGGTCTAGCCACTTCAGGTTTCGGAAAAGCTAGGGTTCTCCTGACAAGGTGCAGTGATTAAATCGTTAATTTTCTGTGAGGACCCGGGGAACTGAGGAAAGAATATGTTATCTGTAATGGTGATTCAATTTCATAAAAGCAGAGTATGTTGGCACGTTGCTTGGAGCCTCTCACCTTTCCATGTTTTGCCGTAAGACATGAATTAGGAACATTAACTGGCTGTGATTTAATCATGGACTTCCAAGAGTGAGTAGGACTTTCCTCGGCTTAACTAAGATGAGGGGGGTTGACTATCTGATTTCTAGTGACAGTGTCGCCTACAGAATGGTCTACCACAGAAGTTCAATTTCTTGTGAAACTAACTACTTTCAGACTGTGGGGAGAGTGAGCAATGAAACGGAGTAGGAGCTGAGAACCAGCTGGCCTTCCTACTACACACCTTCGTCCTCTTAGAAGGCAGTTTTCCTGAGCTCAAACCCTGGGCTAGCATTCTCTTGCCAGCAATGGCCTTCAACATTAAACTTCTAGGATGTGTCCTTTCTCCCTCTGTCCCAGCAGAAACGCGCAGCAAATGCTAGCTCACCGGAGGCAGGGGACCCAGAGGGATACACCTGGCAGCGGTCGCTTTTAGGCTCTGAATCCTCACTGCTGAGAGATTAGGAGTCCTATGTGACTAATATTTCCTCTGTGGCTCTCCCTGTTCTAAAGCCCAGTAATCCTGAAACCTTAAGAGTCCTAAATATAGTAACCGACATGTTTACATGTTATTGGGAGGAAGCCCCACCACACTCGCTTTGGTAGACCACATGATGCCTGTGGTCAGTGCTAGGCCTCATTTTTTGTTTCTGACTATGGTACGGGAATAAGCCAGTCTTCAGCATAAGACCCACAGAAATAATCAAGTGCAATTCATGAATTTATGATCATTTTGACTCTTGTGTTTCCTTTTAGTGTTGAGGACTGAAACAAGAAGGCAGAGATGTTTAAATAGCACACAGCACAGAACAAAAGATAGGGGGGATATGGATTAAATATATTGTATGAAAATTTTCTAAGTAAAAAAAATTTAAAGAAAAAGACAGAGAAGCTGGGTATAATGGCTAAGAACATTTGTCAACCTGTCAGAACCTGGGACTCCCTAGGAGACAAGCCCTTGAGGTATTCTCTCCCTCACCTTAACTGTGGTGGGAAGAGCAGCCTGGGCTGTGGACAGTGCTCCATGGGATGGAGTCCTGGCCTGAATAAAATGGAGACAGAAGGTGGAGCACCACCACTCCTGACTCTGGGCCAATCTGAAGCGACCTCATAGTACTGTGGTGCCACCTTCCCCTCCAGATCCCTTCCCCTGGAGCTGGAAACCAACACAAGACACCCCCTCCTTGCCAGGTCCTTTGCTGCAGCAGCATGAAAAATAACAAATGTGCTGGGTATGGCAGTCCACATCTACAATCCCAGTGCTCAGGAGGCTGAGGTAGAAAAGACTAAGAGTCAGAGGCTAACCTAGGCTGCACAGAAAGACCCTGTCACACACAGAGACCGGCGGAGTGAAAGAGGTAAGAAGCTTTAAGACAAGGCACCTAACTAAAAATACAGACTGCCCCATTGATGCTGGTAAGAAGGAACAGGCCTTCCCTAAGGGCCACGGGAGAATCCATGTGTCCAGACGAGAGGAGACTCCAAGCTCGCAATTTCCTACCAAAAGTCTTTAACAAAGACCAAACTAAAGCCAGGAGAATGAGAGCGGCTTCCCTGAGCAAAGCCTGAGCAAAGACTGGAGGTGACAGAACCCAGGGCACTCTGACATCCGGCCCAGAGCTCTACCCACAAGAGTAAGCTTCAAAGTCTATTGTAATGAAGGAATAATTTATTCACATTTGGCTGAGAAAAGAAAACCTCTGGAAATATGCTTTCACTTATTATTCACAGGCGCTCAATAAATAAACTTTCAAGTAATGTGAAGAAAATAATGAGGACGTCACTGTAAAATAAGCATTACTAGCTTTCCTGGACTTAAGGGACATTTAAAAGGTTGTGACAGCACCTAATTTGCAGTTTTCAAGTTCTAAAACAAGCAGGCAAACCAACAGCCTTAACAATGCAGGGACCTGATGATTTACATAACACCAAACCCAAGGCTTTTTTCTGGAACATTCAAACAACTGGCCAAACCGTCTCATTTTAATGCTTTCAGGGACAAAGAACACGTATTTTCACTTAAAACAATATTGGTATGGTGTTTTGTTGGCATGCATGTCTGCGTACCATGTGCAAGAAGCACCTGTGAGGCCAGAAGGAGGCCTAAAATCCCTCTGGAACTTGAGTTGCAAGCAGTTCTGAGTTGCCATGTGAGTGCTGGGAATTCGACCTGGGTCCTCTAAGAGAGCAGCCAGTGCTCTTGACCACTGAGCCATCTCTCCAGCTCCAGATGCTTGGATATAGAGTTCTAATCATTTAAGCGCAACTCACTCCAGCAAAGCTTCAGACCCTGTGTTGGGGAGTACAAAGAGGAATAAGACATAACGTCCGGAGGAACTTATAGCACAGAAGAGAAATGCATGTGGAGTCAGGCAGAAGGTTACAACAGCCATGTCTAAATCAGGTTAGAGAAAAAAGCTTGTGGTCCCTTTCTTACTGGCTTTCTCACACTGCTTTCGTAGGTATCCCAAAACATACTGGAGTGTGCGATGCCAGCACTATAGTACATAATGGACAGTCTTCTGACATCAAGTGAAAACTATAGGAAAACAGCCCAGTGAGCATCACGCCAAGATTAAAAGCTTGGATTCAAATTCCTGAATTAAAAATTCAACATAAATCATTAAACAATGGTTCAACCCAATCTGAACAAAATCTACTTGGGGCCTGCAGAGGAATGGTAATGATGCAGCTAAGCAATACATCTTTGCTAATTAACCATCATCCTACAACGAATCTTGAAAGCAATTGCACTACAAAAATCCCCAAGGGGTGAGGTTAGTTGTCCTGGTTTCTGGAGCGAAGTATGAAGTCACTGTTTCATGAAAATTCAACTCATTAAAACGTGGACATTCAGGATTCCATAGCAATTCACTGATAGGAAGCTTCCTGCCCTCACTGACCCCCCCCCCCCCCCCCCATCAATTTACTCAGTAAAGATACAGTTTAGTTGAACAACACTTAGAGTGAAATAGCTCAGATCTTAAGTCATCATCTTTAAATTATATAAAACTATTAGATGTAAAATAAAGGGTTACCACTTCCTGTGAGCGCACATCTTGTGTAAGATCCGAAGTGCATGTGGATTTCCCATGATTCTCATAGTATTTCTTAAGTATTCCAGCAGAGCGTAAAATGAAGTGAGGACACTGCTCAGCCGTATTTAATCTCTTGACAACATGTACACACGATTCTCACACTTAGGAGCTAAATGTTTAATATATCCACTCAACTGTCTATAATTAACAGTAAATTTCATTTCTACATAGTTCTCCTAATTAGAATGACTTGTAGGATAAGTCTTCAGTATAAACCACAGGACAGATAAACTTGAGTATGTCTTAGCATCCAGGGGACCTTGTGCACACCTGGCTGTTGATGCAGGCCACAGGGCACCGGTCCCTGTAACGAGGCACCTGTCAGTGGGAGTGATTGAGAAGGTGAAGCAGATGGAAAATAGTTAAGAATCACACTGGATAGCCAAACCACTATGAATGTAACATTTATAGAACTCATGATTGTCATATAGTTCTCCCTGTTGTATGTAGTTTGTTTTATACATGCGTAATAAAATAAATGTATTAAAAAAAGAAAAAAAAATACAAGTCACTTAAACTTAAAAAAAAAGAAAGAAAGAAAGAAAGAAAGAAAGAAAGAAAGAAAGAAAGAAAGAAAGAATCACATTGGGAGTATTTCCAAACTGTACCCTCTCACTACCACAAGCACAGAAAGCTAGAGTGCACTGCAGACCTCAGAACACTGCAACCAAGGTTAGCTAGAGCTGAAGTCAGAAACACATTTACCAGTGCTATGAAAAAGATGCAAGAAAGAGTAGGAGGCAAATAACGGGGGCTTCTAAAGATGGCCATGTCCACAGAGACTTAGTGCCCAAGCTAGATCAAGGTAAGAAACCAGGCAAACAATTATTTCCATTACCTGTCTGCATACACGATACACTTTCAATGCTTACCTCCAATATTCTGAATTATTATGGTGCCTGCCACCACCACCTATAAAAGAACAAACATACTCAGAAGATTAAAGGGGGGAATAGTAGAAAATAAAAGAATGTTATTAAAATTCAATAAATAATACAACAAACACAGATGCATAACTCATGACCAAAGAGACATTGGAAAGAATAAATCTTGTCATCTGTTTGTATTACAGCAGTGGGTCTCAACCTCCCTAATGCTGCGCCTCTTTAATGCAGCTCCTCATGTTCTGGTGAACCCCAACCACAAAGTTATTTTCGTGGTTACTTCATAACTATAATTTTGCTACTGTTATGAATTGTAATGTAAACATCTGTGTTTCCCGATGGTCTTAGGTGACCCATATGAAAGGGTTGTTCGACCCTCAAAGAGGTCATACCCTAACCCATGGGTGGAGAACTACTGCACTGCATGAAATTAATAAACATCATATAAAACGTCTTTAATTCTTCATAATTACTATAAAGATATTTCTGAAGTTTTTCTTAAAACAGTATGTCTGACCAGCTAAAAAGTGTTAAAAAGCTAGGCAGTGGTGATTCCAATGTCTAATAAACTGAAATAGAATCTGGGAAGTCCTGTGGTCCCTTCTTACTGGCTTTCCCACACTGCTTTAGTAGGTACCCCAACACAGACTGGGGTGTGCGATGCCAGCACTATAGTACATAAAGGGAACCGGTAGCTTTTTGGCATCCTGGTCTCAGAGATTAAACAACCTGCAGCACAAAACTCTAAGATACATTGATCAGATGAGGAAAATTTAGGCAAAAATGTTTCTAACTCAAAAATGTGAAATAAGCTAAGCCCCAAACGGCAGGTGGTGGCAAGGAGGGCAGTAACAGTAACTTCTCCAGAAGTTTCTCCTTTCTAGCCAGGCTGGCAAATTGATGGCATTTGAGACAGTGGATCCAATAAAGCCAGACCATCTAGTATTTAGAAAGTCAGAAACTGTATTTCACACTTTCAAGAATATAAAAAATGAGCCAGGCAGTGGTGGCACACGCCTTTAATCCCAGTACTCTGGAGGCAGAGGCAGGCGGATCTCTTTGAGTTTGAGGCCAGCTTGGTCTGCAGAACAAGTTCTAGAACAAACAACCAAGGCTACACACAAAGATACTCTGCCTTGAAAAACAAAACAAACAAACAAAAAGAATATAAAAGTTCGCAATGGGCTAAAATAAAAAAGGTCTGAGTTAAAGTATGCCCAAGGACTACGTTGTCTGTAGGCTCTTATTTCTGGTCTTGGAGAGAGCTGGGGAACTGCAGGGAAATGTTCAAATATTATACATTGTCTTGGGCGTCCTGATCACTCAACACCTGGGCTGTACCAGCAGCAAATGTTTGGAGCTGACAAGCTGCCTCAGATCATTCAGGCCCCCATAGACTGAGGCCGGGTCACACTCGAGGTTCACCTCTCCGGGGGAATTCTTCCTGGGGTAAGCACTGCCTATCCAGGAGACCATCTAGCTCAGGGGGGCCTAGAGTCCTTGCCATCTGCCGAGGAAGGTTAATAATGGTCTAGGAATCTGGCAAGCTATCTAGAGATGCGGTTGTGCGGGATGGTTTTACGTCAGCTTGACATTCGCTAGGGTCATGGGACAGCAGGAAGCCTCAGTGGAGAAAATGTCTCTTTAAGATCAGGCTGTAAACTGGGTGTGGTGGCGCACGCCTTTAATCCCGCCTTTAATCCCAGCACTCGGGAGGCAGAGGCAGGTGGATTGCTGTGAGTTTGAGGCCAGCTTGGTCTACAAAGCGAGTCTGGGACAGCCAAGGCTACACAGAGCAACCCTGTCTTGAAAAACCAAACCAAACCAAAAAAAAAAAAAAAAAAAAAAAAAAGAGTGGGCTGTAGGCAAGCCTGTAGAACATTTTCTTAATTAGTGACTGATGTGGGAGGGCCCAGCCCATTGTGGGCGGAGCTACCCCTGAACAGGTGGTCCTGGGTTCTGTAAGAAAGCAGGCTGAGCAAGCCATGGGGAGCAGGCCAGTAAGCAGCAACCCTCCACGGCTTCTGCATCAGCTCCTGCCTCCAGGTTCCTGCCCTGTCTGAATTCCTGCCCTTCAGAGATGGCTGTTTGCTGAAAGTGTAAGGCAAATAAACCCTTCCCTGCCAGTTTGCTTTTGTTTCTGGTGCTCTATCACAGTGAAAGTAATTCTAACGAAGACAGCAGTCACTGGAAATCCAGTCATTTGTAAGAAGACAAGAAGATGGTTCAGACTTTGTGTATAGCACCTGCAGTGCAAATGAAACCAACTGGCCACACACAGGAAATACCTCTATTTTCTATGAATATATCACCAATACAGTATTTTAGTATTGCCCCTTTCCATTCCTTGGCTAAATTTAGGTATTTAATGTTTAGAAAGACAGAATGAATGTCTGCCTATTTATATTTTCTGTGCCTACTACAGTGCAAGGCATAGCACTGCTCAAAACAAACTCATCTGATAAGTAAATATACAAATTTAAAGATAATTTTAAAAATATTCCTTTAATTTTTCAAAAATATTTCTTTGGTCCTTAGAACAAGACTATCCAACCACATACTATAGCCAGGGGGGAAAAATTTCAGACCAATTATAGAAATGGGGAAGAACCAGGAGAACAGTGGGCACTGTAACACTGTCAGTGGCGCCTAGCTCCTGGTAATCTCTCGGAAAAAAGTTCCCTACAGCTTTAAAGTTAGGAAGCCTATCGAAAACCAGTGCCAAATAAAATTGGGTTTTTACTTTTATTATTCTAAGAGGGTAACCAGTGTATGTAGCACCTACAGTCCTCAGATGAGGAACCAGTGTTGGGTAACAACTGATAACAGGTCCTTTAACAGCTCTGGAACTTAATTTTCTCACGTGTAAACAATGGGTGGCTTGGCAATCTTTCAGCACAGTTCAGCCCTTTAAAAACACCAGCTATCTAATTAACGTGTTTGAAAACAGGATTTGCTCCAAGCATGTGGCCAAAGTGGATGGGGAAAGCGTGAGGCTCCCATTACTGCTCTGCAGGTCCAGTCGGCAATGAGGGCTGGAACTGAACTGGTTTACAGGCATGCTTGGGAAGGGACGCAGGTTTCGCTTTGTTTTCCTGTTCCCTCGGTTCTGTCCTGCCTTACTTGCGTTTCCTCACAGTCTCTTAGGGCCTCTCTCACATGTGCGTCCTTTTGAACCTGAAGCACAAGAGAAATGCTCACTCCTTTGGTTCTAGACAATGAGGAGAACTGAAGTCACCTTTCCAGGTAATCCAAATGTGACGAGTCCAAGATCTTCATAAGACGTCACCGCTGTTAGGAGAAAGCACAAGTGTCACTTCACACAGACTATTTGGGAAGGTTACTTTACTCTTACAAGTTAGGCATGGTGCCACTCCCAGCTTCAGCCAGTGGACCCCAGCTGTCACATGGAGCTGACACCCTGGAATGAAGGTGAGAGGAGGAAAGAAGGCAGAGACGGTTTGACTGGTTCCTAGAAGTTCTTTGAGAATTTTTCTCTTTGAAATATTAATTTCCACTCCAAACTTAACCCACACGCCTAAGACTTAGATGTTTTTGTAGAACGCAGCTATTTAACAAATAGTGATGGCTTTTTCCTTTCTTTAAAAAAAAAAAAAAAAAAATCACCAAGGTGGCTGTATGGATGGGCCAGTAGTTAAAAGCTCCAGTGTGACTCACTACACCGACATGGCAGCTCACAGCTACCTATAATTCCTGGTTCAGGGGATCTGGTGACCTCTTCCGGCCTCTTGAGGGCACAGGGATGCATATAGCACACAGACATATATGCAGGCAAAATACCCTGCATGTTTTGTTTTGCTTTTTGAGACATGGTTTCTCTGTGTAGCCTTGGCTGTCCAGGACTCACCTGTAGACCAGGCTGGCCTCCAACTCACAAAGATCCACCTGCCTCTGCCTCCCGAGTGCTGGGATTAAAGGAGTGCGCCAAAACACGCCCCGCTCATAAAGGTTTTTTTAAGCATTAAAACTCACCAAGGTTTCATTTTATTATGCTTCTAGTGTATCTGAAATTCTGATTTTGTTTCTCAAATGCACATATTAATGGTTATTTTCCATTTTGATTATGTTTCTAATTACTTTAAGATTACCAGTGTCAGAATACTAATATTGTAACCAACTAAGAGCCATTTATCTATCTGACAGCTCTCATCTATGTAGGATATCAAGGATAGATCTATGTTTCTCTGAAATATTCTGAAATATCAAAAGTAGCAAAAACCATTCAGTGTTTTAAGCCTGAGAGCTAGTGCCTGGGGTCTGCCCACCTCACAGTCACAGACAGGTGACTAAGCCTAGAGCAGAGGCAGAGGTACTAACTTTGGAGGAAACCTAAAGATGCACGCTCTGTAAAGCCAGAGCCTACAAGGACAGGCAGACATTAGCAAGGCCAGGCTACTCAGCCTGCTAATCAATGGCCTGACTTTTTTTTTTTTTTAAGATTTATTTATTTATTTATTATGCACACAGTGCTCTGCCTGCATGTAAACCTGCAGGCCAGAAGAGGTCATCAGATTACATTACAGATAGCTGTGAACCACTGGGTTGCTGGGAATTGAACTCAGGACCTTTGGTCAGTGCCCTTAACCTCTGAGCCATCTCTCCAGCCCATGGCCTGACTTCTTGAAAACAGCCTGTGTCCATGTACAGGACTCGTGTACTTGCAGACACATTCTCCAAATTCTCACGGGCAAGAAATTCTAAATACAGGACACAGAGTTAGATGAGGTATGATAGTTGTACCAAACTTGCAGGGACATTTGCCTTTCCAAGTGCTTAGGGTGATGATAATGCGTTCACAATGGAAACAGTACTATCATCCTATAATTAGGGGGCACACACTTCCATTTTTCATCATAAAAATGTTAAATTACATCTCATTTCATTATGTCCAAGTATGGTTATTAAAAACAGATGAAAATTAAAAGGCTTGTAAAGGAGCCACGGTATGCTCTCAGCCCATGCAAGCTTTGTGCTTTAACCAGTGATGTTGCTGGGTATACAGTTCTGCAGCACTCACACCAGGAGAAGCAGGCTGGGAGACACCAAGGCTTGGGACAGCAATACATTCTGTTGGTCACAGATGTGGTTCATTATTTAAACACAATTCTACTGCACCTCTTAGGACATCTTTGGGCTTTCTTTCTTTCTTTTTTTTTTTTCCCTTTGGGCTTTCTTTCAACTGCCACTTGAAACAAACAAACATGAAGGACATTTAGGTACATAAAAATAAACATCCTAAATATCATAGGTGTTTTATATACAGTAACTTTGGAGCCAGGAAGACAACAGTGAGAGACTGAGTAATAAACTGGCATTAATAAGTAACAAAATCTTCATTCTAATCTGTTATCAAAGTTCATGAGGGGACTTGGAAACATTGTGGAGCAATATATGTATTTTTTAAAATGCATTTGCATTCTGTTAAACATAGCACATGTGTACAATTTCGTATTGGATTTAAGAGATATATTTTCATATGGGTAGGCCATTTATGAAGGTCACACATGCTTGGAGAAGCCTATACTTAGGTGTGTCTTGTTTCACGACAGCCTCTTTCTCTCAACCCTTATGCTTAAAATCTATATTAGAAATGCCATATAATAAAGTCTCACTGTGTTCATACAGGATGTACAGAATTCTTCTCTGTGGGGAGGCCAAACATCCAGTGCTACCTGAGGCGTGGTCCCTTAAACATTAAGGAAAATGTGGGTGACTGCCCTCGCTTTTGGAGGATGGCAGGAATGCCCGCACCATCACTCCACACTTCCATTATTGCTTAAAAATAACATTTCTATGTTGCCAGTTGTTTTTCTGTCACTTTATAAAAATTACCTGACCTAAATGCCTTACTACTTGAAAAACACATCTCTGACTTCGCAGTAAAACACAGCTTCCCCTACTCTCTATTTTCTCCTTCAATTGCTTTCTATTCAGAGTGATGGCAACGCATGTGCAGTGCCATCCATGCTCCCTGTCTTTCTCAGCGACTTCCACATTATATCACGTACATGAGCTATAGCTTCTGAGTGCAAACTGGCACAGTCAATGAACACATCAACACTCCACAGATACGCAATCCTATCGTGTATGTACACTTAAACTGAATTAAACAGAGTTAAACTCTTTAGAATAATAGAATAACTACAGTGATGCATACAATGGGATGGATTTATAGACACACACACACAGAGGACAGTGACAGTGTGGAGACTCAGGAGGTAAGGGTGGTAAAAGCTCAGCTTTTATAACTCTGTGGTGTTTTTTTTTTTCAGACATTATTTTTTATTTTTATTATTTTTTTTTATTAACTCTGTGGTGTTCTTGTGATAATACAAGCATTTATGTAATCATTTCAAAGGTTTTTCTCTACGTTAAGACGACCTCTACTTAAATTCCTTTTCTTATTTTCTATGATATAATTAAGCTTTCCCTTAGGCTAAGTTCTTTTGGAACCAAAATCCTTCTCTTCTCATAAATAAAATAGTTCAACAGCTCATTAATCCCCTTACAAAACATAGATTATGTGAAGGAGTGTACACACTGGTTAATTTGAACAGATCTAATATGGCAACTGAAAGTCATACCAGACCATGTTTTAAAATGAAAATAAATTTAGGTGTTTTTAAGAAAATAAAAGAAGAAAAAAGATATATTTTTCATAAGAACTTAAAACCATGAAGTCTTCCAGTGTTACACATGGGACTATATCAAATATTGTTTTTCAAACTATTTAGTTTGTATCTGTTTCTCAGTATGTAAGCAGATGTGTGTTTGCTTCATTTTTGCATTGGGTATTAGGTTCAAGACTTTCACATGCTACATACATGTTCTACCACTGAGCTACGTTCCAGACTTGTTTTATATTTAAATAGTGGGAAATCCATATTGATTGCACAGCTGGTAAACAGGAAAAGCAAATGCCAACTAGGAAAAAAAAAACACATTGAAAAATTCTGAAGGGAACAGGTATTTCAATATCAAACTTAAACACTAAACATTTATTCTGAATCTTAAAAGTTAAAATTCAACCCTTGCTTGTGCCAGAAAACAGTGAACCTAACCACTTCATGAAGACTCTTGTGACATTTTTGCAATCTCAAAATTGCCCTCTGGTTCTACTATCCCTTCAGTTTCATAAAAATATCTCTAGATACCACAAATTCCCAAGTCCAGAGAGGAAAAGCATGGGGCCTTTAAATGGAGGCTGCGTGCAGGGCTCCAGCCCCAATTCTAGCCTTCCCGTCAGCACGTCTGGGTCCTCGCTCAGTTCTGTCACTGTCATCATATCTCTTTTTGTGTTGCAAAAATTAGAAGCACTTTCCCCTGCCTGAGACATCATGAATGTGAATTAATGGCTTCTGGCTTTGCTCTGAGGCTTTGCTAAAATGAAATGTGGACACAGCCAGCCAAGTGCTTGCTTCTGAATCTGCTGTTTGGCGGATGTTCCTTTAAATGCTGGTGAGAGCCACAAACTGGACTGATGGTTCGAATGTAGTTTGAACAACAAACCTTTAGAGTATTTACCACATTTGATCATGAAGCTTTTGTCTTAGGAGATAAGACTAAAACCGGGGGACTCCTTAGACATTTAACGATGCCACAATTTACACTGGGAATAGAGTGCTAACCTAAATATGCAACAAGGTGGTTAAGTAAACCATGTTAGGGGTGCCTAATAGATACAGCATGAAAACCCATTTATAGTAACAAAAAAAGGCAATACTATTTAAGGGGAAAAAAAAACCAGGATTCAAATAGAATTTATAAAATAGAAACATAAGTGGTGACTAAATATTTAGGCATTTTTCTTTTGCTTTCCATATATTTGAAGAAAGGAGTTCAAATATAACGACTTGAATAGCAAAGGTAGAACTCTCACCCCTACACTACCCCTTGCCCTGAGAGAGGGTTTCTCTGCCTATCCTTGACTGTTCTGGACTCGCTTTATAGATTAGGCTGGCCTCTGCCTCCTGAGTGCTGGGATTACAAGCATGTGCTACCACACCTGGCTGGAACTTTTTTCAAAACATAATTTTATATAAAATTCTTTGGCAGAAGAAGGTGTCAGAATTACAGGCATTTGTGAGCTGCTCTTGGGTGCTAGGAACTGAACCTGAGTCCTTTGCAGGTGCTTTTTTTTTAATTTAATTTTTTGTTTACACATAAATACAATACACTGCATACAAGAAGAACCATGAAACAATCAGGAATTATATAAATGTTATATTCATAGTGCTTTGGTTATTTGTATTTGGCAACCTTGAAGAAAACATCTTTCCTATCTTGGTGAGTCCAAAATCCTGAATGTAAATCAATATCTATCATATCTCATCTCTATCAACATAAAACATCTATCTAGACCTAAAAACATCTTACCACCTAAGCTTAATTGTAAAACTAAACTATCTGGTCTTCAACCCCATCAGAGACTTGAGAAGGAATAAAACTTAATTACCTGAGTAAAGCAGAAGTGTAGCTTCCAAAATTGGGGGGGAAAAAAGGCAGAGACAGTTTACTGCCTGAACATTCACCCAAAACTCTATAACCCTGAGCAGCAGCATCTTCAGCCTTCTGGCTGGTGAGGCAGGAACCATTGAGGACTTGCTTACTCTGTCTTGGCAGAGTTTGGCCATTGACTCTGCCTAGATCCAAGCTTGCCTATTTTAGACAGGATTCTCTCTGTGGCAGAAATGAGGGCATTTTTCCCAGTGGTGGCACCGGTCTGTAATCCTAGCCACTTGTGAAGCTGAGGCACTTGAGCCTAAGAATTTGAAACCAGCTGAGCAACACAGCGAGACCTCCTAGGCTGCTTCAAAACAACAAACCAAACAATACTTAAATAGTTCCACTTCTTCTATAAACCTAAGAGCTTGCAGTTAAACTGAATTTTTATTTTTATTTTTAATTTTTCTTTTTTTTTTTTTTTTTTTCTTTTTTTTTTTTTGAGATGTAACATTGTATTTTATTGAATCAAATACATACAAAATGGAATCATTTTATAGGTATCCAATGAAAACACCATGACGGTATTTTAGATTCTTCTTTATATGAAGTCTTTGAAATCCACTGTACATTTTTTATTTATAGCATATATACATTCATACCAGGAATTACTTATTAGCTATGGAAGTCATTTAATTAGTTTCTCTTTGCCCCACCTTCTTCAGTTTAAAAAGAAGAATATAAATATTAACCTTATACAGATGGATTGCAGTGGAAAATGTGTATTTTTAATTTTTCTATGCTAAGTAATTTGCTGCTCGATTCTGGAGGATTTGGAGGGAGTTGTTTTTGTTTGTTTGTTTGTTGGCTCCTTCATATATTCTATAGCATTATAAATAGTTAGAAGATGTTCCAGAGACACAAAAATAAGGTGTTGATAACCAGTGACACAGTGGCATATCCTTACAGAATAGGAATTACATTAATTATGTAATCAATACAGTCTCTACAAGTAGCACCTAAGGCGAACCTTCTACTAGCTGAAGCAATCACTAGCAGTGTATTTTAGAAGTCGTTTTTTTTTTCTAATTTTAAAAGAAATCAATGCTGTGTTTTGAAGGATTGGAGACTCTGTAAGTCATAACCAAGTAAGTGGGGAGTTCTTCCTTAATGTGCACCAGGCCCAAGACTCCCAGCCTCCACGGCAGTCCCGGAGAGCTGCTTCCCATGAAACAGTGGAGTGTTTCCAGCTACTTATGCCAGTGTGCTGTCTGCTTTGCATTTTTTCCTCAATGAAATAGGACAATTAATAAACTCTGGTTATAGTATGAACCCACGTTTCAGCAGGAGCAATATTATCTTTGGATCTGGACTGAGGGACACAAGTTATCCAAACAGTTCAACTCTCAGAAAGTTGGCCATTTGGAACGTACTCTTATTAGTCTGAAATTCTTTTCTTTCTTGTGTTTTCCATCATTTTCTTCTTGCTTTTTCCCTAACAGTGCAAGGAGGGCATTCTGTTCTTGAATAGCCACTAATTTTAAGACTACTTCTGATCTTTCTTAATATACATTTCAATGTCACTGTGCCAACTGAATGTGGCATGATTAACAATCTTTCTATGCATTAAGAGAAAACAGAACGATATGGTATTAGTTCCATTCTTTGGGCTAGCAACAGTCTAATACTGCATGCACAGGAAGGTTCTGGATTCCCAATTTACTAGTTAGCTGTGCAGTGAATAGTATTTACACAGCCATACATGCTGCTGCTGCTGCTGCTGCTTTTCTTTTCTTTTTTTTTCTTTTCTCTCAAAAGACAGGGTTTCTCTTGTAGGGTTGGCTGTCCTGGACTTGCCTTGTAGACCAGGATAGACTCAAACTCACAGAGATTTGCCTGCCTCTGATGGGATTAAAGGTGTGTACCACCACACCTGGCTCAGGCATAACTTCTTAGTGGATGTGCTAGTTTTCAATTATTAAACTCCATACAGGCAGTTTAAAAATCATTTCAAAACACACACACACACACACACACACACACACACACAATGCTATCTACTTCGATAATGTAAGGCAGCTGTTCCCAGCCTTTGGGTTGTGACCCCTTTGACAAAGCTTAATCTCCAAAAATAGCTACATTACAGTTCATAAGAGTAGTAAAATCAGTTATGAAGTAGCAATGAAAATAACTTTATGGTGTCTCTTCCTTCCTCCCTCCCTCCCTCCCTCCCTCCCTCCCTCTCCCTCTCTCTCTCTCCCCCATGGTTGAGCAGCCTGCATCCTGGCCAGTACTTTTCATCCACATAGCTGGTTCTCTGTCAGATAGAGCTGTCTGTGTACTTTGGAATATTAAACAAGATCCCAGGACTTGACACACTGGATGCCAATAGCACTGTGTCCACCCATCCCAACTCTGGGCATGATAACAGAAATTTCTGCAGCCATTGCTAGATGCTCACTAATCCAAAAAAGAAATAGAGGAAAACACAGTGTGGATACCTAACTGCGTTTCCTAGGAAACGAGTGTTTGCAGCAAGCTATGATCTTGGAAACACGCCTTGTTGTCATCTCTTTCAGTTTCAGTTCTGAGTCTCTCACAGTCTCAAACGGAATTCATTATAACCTGAAAGTTATTCAAAGCCTTCCCGGGGTGCCCGGATCAATGCTGGGCAGAATGAAACCAAAGGAGCCCCAGGTGTCAGTTTTCTAGAAAATGCTACGTCGATATTTAAGATATAGGTTCATATCCTATTATAAACCACAAAAGGAAACTTCAAAGGTAGTTTTGACTACTTGTCATTTAGTTGTTTTGATTCAGGAGCTCGGTCTACAGACTAGGCTAATTCTGGACCCTTGATTATCCTGACTCAGCCTTCTAGCTTCGGACTGCAGGCACATACCACTGTGCCTGGCTGACTACACAACTCTTACCATGCATGTTAATTTTTTAAGCAGGAAACTGAGATCTTTCCATAGCTTTAGTACTTCCACTCAATTCTCACCCATGCCCAGCTTTCACTGAATGTCCTCTTGTGTCCAAGGTAGACGCCATAGAATGACATCTAGTGCTTTGGGTACAAACTCAGTTTCCAGGAACACAGTTACCATACAGACACACAGCACACTCTGTTCCCGGCATCCACAAAAGCTCGCCAGAGAGTCTAGTGTGTGCAGTTACAACACTTGGTGGGACAGGTGGGTTTACAGCGTTCACATGGCTCACCCACCAGCTGGTAGGCAGGTGAGCTCCAGGTTCTGAGCTCTTGCCTTAAAAAATAAGATGGAAAGTACAGAGCACACCCATTGTTGACCTCTGCCCTCCACACATATATGTGCACACCTAGACCCATACCCACATGCACCCCTAGTAATTGTCTTTACGAAGAGGAAGATAAATGGACCATTTTGTCATTATGGGCTCCAGGAAGGACCAAAATTCTTTGGATAGAACAAGAGGTGGATTTTGTTATCTACCTTGACTTTTCTCAACCACCCCAGTGGGCCTCTCATTCCGTGGGCAAAATCCTCATATTCTTCAGGATCCGAGACTGGTCTACCCATCAGTTTCCTCCTTAATACCTTATTCACTAATAGTAGTAAGTTATTTTAGGTTCATTAAGTACAATGTGCAGGATATGCTTTTGTGTCTGCTAGTTAAGATCCTTCCCAAGCTGGGCACAATGGCGAACGTCTGTAATCCCAGCCCTCGGGAGGCAGAGGCAGGCGGAGCTCTGTGAGTTCAAGGCCAGCCTAGTCTTCAGAGTGAGTCCAGGGCAGTGAGGGCTACACAGAGAAACCCTGTTTCAGAGAGAGAGAGAGAGAGAGAGAGAGAGAGAGAGAGAGAGAGAGAGAGAGAGAGAGATTCTTATTTTGTTTCTTCTGTGTAAATTTTTAAGTTACCATCTTTCAAAACTTGCTTTCCCATCATTTGCAATGCATTTGGTGTGAGTTATTTCAGTGATTATTCTGGCAGGAACATCTTATTGTGGAAACCCGTTTTCTTCAGCTAAGGCAGCTCTTCTGTTATCCGTCGACAGCGCTCTGTTATTCTGCTTCTCTCCTTCTGTGGAAGTTGTGTTGTTAGTGAGTTGGTCTCCTGGACGGATCCAACTTTCTTATGCTTCTTTTTTCATTTTCAGGTGAGACTGGGCACATTTGAGATGGCATGGTGGTAATCTTTTATCCCATTTTCAAACTCTTTGCCCTTTCCAGGACAATCCCTGGAAATTTTTTAAAGTGCTCAAATCCAACTACAAAAGGATTTTTATTTTATTTTCTCTTTCCTTCTCTTCTTTCCTCTTCCCTTCATTTCTTTCTTTGTTTCTTTCTTTCTTTCTTTCTTTTTTCTTCTCTCTAACTTCTATGGCACTTGCAGTTTCTGGACACTTTTAATATTATTTTCTTGCTCTTTTACAGATGCGTTATTTTTTATTTCAAATCTTAGAATGCATGTTTTTATTCTAGAAGAGATGCTCATTTGCTGTTCCATTTTAAAAGCTATTTCGTTTTCTTGCCATTATTATATAATCATTTCAGAGTCCCTTTCCTCCCTCTAAACCCTTTCACTTACCCCTCCTTCCTCTTTAAAATTCATGACCTCCTCTTCCACTAATTGTTACATACATATATGGTATATGCATATCCATATACATTTTAAATACATAAATACAACCTGTTTAGTCTGTCTAATGCTACTTGTATGTATATTTTCAGGGCTTACCATTTGGCATCGATAATCACTTGATGTATTCTTCCCTGGGGAAGACTATGTCTCCCTCTCTCCAAATGCCTTGGTTGCCAGGAGCTCTTTATGCGGGGTTGAGGCCTTATGAGCTTTTATGGGTACATTATTATTAATTTTTTACTTTTCATCTTGTTCCTGTATTATTCTCTCCAGTTGCTTTTCTCTAGCATTTTCTATTTTTAGAGTGTTTATAGGGCCTCAGCAAAATTAAGGAAGTATAGGCTGTGATGCACCTCCCACCTAGAGCAGTGCATCTGTTCTTAACAAGGAGCTCTGCCCTGCCAATATCGAACAAAATCCACAGCTGGCATGAAGGCCCCTTTTGGTACTATATGTCTTATGGATCTTAGTGAGTGTATACCCCACAGTATGCTACCATCTGGCACCTTTCCTCTGCCCTAGATAGTCTCCTACTCTTTCATCCTTCTCTCCTAACCCCATGGACTCTTTTTCTCTTCACAGTTTTGCCTTTTCCACAATGTCCTACATAGTTGGAACCAAATCATATGTAATCTTTTCTGGTTAGCTTCTTCTTTCTCTTATGTATATATTTAAAGTGTTCAACATAATATTTTGATGCACGTATTAACATTCAAGGAAATAATCATATACTTTCTTCTGTCCTTTTGCCCCTTTCTTGATTAAGAGCAACTGAAATCTATTCTCTTGGCAATTTTCCAATAAACTTGATATTAACTACAACCAACATGCTGTACATCAGATTTCTAGACTCCACATCCTGCTTAGCTTTGTGTCCCTCAATCATGAACCCCCCATCCTTCCCTCCCTCCCTCAGCATCCCTGATAAACAGTTTTACTGCTTTTTAGTGTCCACATGTAAGTGAGGACATGCAGCTTTTCCTTCTGTCTGGCTCATGTCACTTCCTCACCATCAGTGTTTGCCCGGCTCCTCCATGCTCCCACCACTGGCAAGACTCCCCTTTTGAGACTGTTTTTAAAGGTTGGATAATATTCCAATAAACACTGTGGTGGATGTAAGCATGTTTTTGTTTTGATCCAAAGTGTGGGATGTGAAACAGACTTGTGTAAGGGTGTGTGGTGTTTTTCCTCTGAAAAGAGACTTGTGAGAGAACAGGAGATGTTTGTCTACTGGAAAAGAAACCACCTCTTGCAGGGACGTGGTCTTTGCCAACTGATAAACACTCTAGTATGGACTCTGAGAGGATATATATATATATATATGAGCCCCAGAAGAGGTGGGCTTTTTGGTCTTGGCTGTTCATCACTCCACTTCGAGGCGCTCCTAGAGAGAACCACTCCAGTGAACGCTTCGAGGTTCCAGGTTTTGGCAGTGGTTGCAGTCACCTTTTCTGAATTGTTGGTTTGCTGTTTAACTGGTCTGCTGGAATCCTGCTGACTACACCAGTGGAATCGCTCCAAGGAACTGAGTCTATCTAAAAAGGTCTACTTCTCCCGTTCCCATTAACCTCTTTTCTCTCCTATCTAGTGTAGGTGGGTTGGAAGGGAGGTATAAACATTAAAGAACTCCAAATAGAGTAGATTAGAAAAAGTTCAAAGTCTACAACACATATTGATTACTGCTTCATTATCTATATTCATCAACTGAAAGACACACAGGATATACATATTCAGCATTGTGAATGATGACACATGAACAAATGGCATAGATTATCTCCACGAGATACTGGTTTCATTTGCTGTGTATACACACCTGCCAGCAGAGCTGTTGGACGGATGGTTTCTTTCCTCTGATATTATGCTTTAAGGAAGCTTCCCTGTGGCCCATTTCTTATTAGTACAGAATAATTTTCTTTTGTTTCAATGCCTCAGTTTACTTAGTCATCTACTGAAGGATATTTTGGTTACTCTATAAATTTGGCAATTATAAATAAACTTTCTATAAACATCTATATGTAAGTTTTGTGTCTACATAAGTCTTTGGGTAAATACCAATGGGAGCAATCCTTCCAGACCCTATGGTACAAGTTGGTTTTGTAAGAATTACAACAACAACAACAACAAAGGCTCCCGCTGCACTCTATGGGTGGCTGAGAAGGCAGATCCCCTCGTTCCCACACTTCCCAGCATCTGCTGTGACACTTTTCTGGATCTGTTATTTAAGTATATTTATGAAGGCATCTCAGTGTTGTTTCTATATTCTTTCTCTGCTGTCTTGCGCTACTTGAGTATCCATTGACAAACTATGAGGGACTAAAAGAATCCCGTATTTTTCAGACTATAAGATGCACCCAGTTTTTAGAGCAGTAAAACAAACAAAAAACCCAAAACAATAAAAACAGTAATTGAACCATAAGGCGTACCCTAATCCTCCCCCACACTTTTGGCGGCGGGGGTAGGGGGGAGTGCATCTTATGGTCCAAAAAATTTGGTAAACAGAAGCTCTGGCTTACTGACTGACAGGCCTAATCACAGGACAGTCACACAGGAAGAAGCCATGTCTTTCTTAAAAGTCCCCCCCACCCCCACCTTGTTATTTGTCGCTGGAGGTATTTTATTTTGAGTAGAAGAAATTCTATACAAAGTATTCTTCTTCTTGTTGGGGTTGGTCTGGTGCTATGTGTTCTAATGGCCCCCAGATTTGGTTGCCATCCAGATGAGTGCATCCTCACGTACCCTGGTCTTTGTTATGTGAACCCTGCTCTACCTAATGTAAAGCTGATTGGTTAATAAAGTTGCTGGAGCCTGTAACTGGGCAGAAGAGAAATAGGCGGAGCTTAGTTCTGCGGGATGGACTAGGAACACATGGCCAAGGGAAGTACACCCTGACCTGAGGACAGACTGATGGAGCAGAAGGCGCTCTGGAGTCATCAGATTGGCAAGTGACAGGCATGCATGTGGGCTTTAAGGGTTGCAGGATTAGAATAGCTCAGAACCTGCCTAACATAGTGCATACGGCTTAATAATGAGTCACAGTCTCTCTGTCAATCACTGGGAACTAGCTGGTTAAAAAAAAACTCTGCTGCTCTATTAATTTCCTGCATATATTATTATTATTATTATTATTATTATTATTATTATTATTATTATTATTAATCATTTTACATCTACTCTTCTCCTTGTGAGGAGATCCTTTGACTTCCTCCAGAAAATAAGCTTCAGTGTTTGCATGGTGGAAAACGATGGCAGACTACGGATGACTTGGGGCTGTGAGGTGTAAGATTAGTTCTTCAACCAATTGGCTCTGCAGCCAGGAGGAAACCACGTCGTCTTTTACTGTCTCATCTTTGCCAATCTCTAACATGTGACAAAATCTGCCCAGTGCAGTTGTCAGAAGGGCACACAGGTAAATCTTTTGGGACACTGCTGAACACACAATCGATGTAATGCATGCTGTTCTTACAGAGGCTTGGCTTTTCACCACAGGAAGGAAAGCGAAAGGAACTGGGCATGGTGGGGCATGCCTTGAGTCTCAGTACCTAGGAGGCAGCCAGGGCCACATAGGAAGTTCCAGGCTGGGCTGGAGAGATGGCTCAGCACTTAAGAGCACTGGCTGCTCTTCCAGAGGTCAAGAGTTCAATTCCCAGCCATCACATGGCAGTCCATGATCCAATGCAGACATACATGCAACAAAGCACCCATATACATAAAAGACATGACTAAACAAATCTTTAAAAAGAAAGAAAAGAGAAGAGAAAAGTCTAGGCCAGCCAGGGTTGCCGTGGTGGCTTGAATGAGAACAGCCCCATAGGCACATATATTTGAATGATTTGTTTTTAGTGAGTGAAATTCTTTGAAAAACAGTAGGTGTGGCTTTGTTGGAGGAGGTGTGTCACTGGGGTGACAAAAGGCCACACCAGGCCCATTTCAGTTTTCTTCCTGCCTGCTGCCTGTAGATGGATCGGGATGCAAGCTCTCAGCCACTGCTCCAGCACCATGCCTGCCTGCTGCCATGCTGCCTACCAGGGAGTTGAGGAACAGTAAAAGATGAGGTCAGAAAATGGACAGTGAACCCATGGGATGGCGTCTGGGCAATGAAAGATAAACGAGACTCCTGAAGTGACTGATGTAAGTGAGACAATCTAATATCGTTAAATCAATGGCTCTGAGGGCACACAGTGGTGACTACACAGTACCCTGTGGGGATGAGGAGCCAGAAGCAGTTCAGGGCTCTAGAACACTCGTTCCCATCTGCTGATGGTGATGTGGAGGGCAGAGGAGGGCACCTGTTCTAACCCAGAGCACAAGCCATGCTCTCACAGAATGACAGCGGCCAACGCTTCTGAGATGACGTCATGTGTAAGACCTGCAGTCTCTTGAGATTCTATCCCAGAGAGAACTCAGCGTTCACCACGGACCTGACATCTTACATTCATGATTTTGTTTCATTCTCGTAACAATTCTCGGAGGGGAGTGCTGTTGAGACCACTGTGTGGTCAACAAAGTAAGCCTGGGGACCTGGGGTACCTTGGCAATCCTCCTCAGTTCTTAAGAAAAGTCCCGACAGGCAAGAACCCTGCTTAAAATGTCGAGTAAGAGAATTTCATGTGAAAAGACACTTTCTTTTTATAAACATGTCTCTTCACTTCCGGTGACATTTCCCTGACCAGTGACCCCAACTTGAACACAGTGCCCCTTTATGACAGTCAGCCAACAGAAGGGGGAGAGTAACCACACATGCTGTTCTCCAGTCTCGCGCGGACGCACTGAGGAAGAGCCTACCTCACGGAGCCCTCACGGTGACTGGGAGTCACCCAGCGAAGACAGGGGCAGCAGTGTGAGTGGAGAACCATGAAGAGGTTAGTTCACGGCCCAAGCAAGCTACAGAGGACAAGAGGAGGAGAGGGAGAGAGAAACAGATGTTTTCACTTCATATTCCCCAGAGTTAAAGAACAACAGTGTCAAAATGTTAAAGTTAAACGATCTAAAAGATAAAATGAAGATAAAATTGATATCATTTTTAAAATTCTGTAAATTTAAATACTACTCCCAAATAATTAAAACTGAACACCACAGCTGACTAACTAATCTTTCAATAGGATTTATCAAAAGAATATATTGCAATGTTGGAAGAACTATCCTAATTTTCTTCATGACAGGGTTTCTGTGTAGCCTTGACTGTCCGGGAATCATTTGTAGACCAGGCTGGCCTCGACCTCATGGGGATCTGCCTATCTCTGCCTCCCGGAGTGCAGGCCTGGCTGAATTACTCTAATTTAAAGAATTTTCAGAAGTGAAAGTTTGCAATTGATATTCCTGGCAGGATTAACAGATGCTAGCTAAAGGTATTATTATTCTTGAATTGAGGAAACTGTTACAACAGCTTTCTACCTTACACTGTGGTCTGGCATCTACCTGCAGAGGCAGGCATCCGGAAGACTGACAGTCAAAGGCACCCAGCTACTGGTGCAAGCTGCAGCTCTGAACTGTGGATCCAAAGGTGGTTTTGCCTACGAATCACCTAGTTGATTTGTTACAAAATCTGTTTATTTAAAAAACCAACATAGACAAGGAAAATAAAGCAGAATGATGGTTTTACAACTCTGTTCTCAAGAGTTTTAAATGCTCAAAAATACCTTTAGGGTTCTCATTTGTTTGAGCCTAGAATAATCCCACTTTAAAAAAAAAATCTATTGTGTACATGTAGGCTGCTTCTATAAATCTGAAAGCCACAAGACCAGAAAGAGCAAAGTGAGCTCAACCATACAGAGGTAAAGCATGTGTTGGACTTCAACACAATCTAATCCAAAGATAACAGAGAGAGAGTAGGTGATTAAAAAACGCCAACTCCCATCCTCAGCACAGGAAAACAAAAGAGATCACCATCTCATTAACGATATATACTCACTGGAAATTAGATTCTTAGGGGGTGTGTGTGGTGCTGGAGTTCCACGCCAGAGTCTTGTCTGTGCTTGCTAAACATATAAGCTACCGCTGAGCTCTGCGTTCACCCACAGACATCAGAGCTGAGACATTCATCTTATACAAACATGAAGTCAAGAGACTGGGTCCTGTGAAACTGGCCCGTGCGCTCCTTACCTGTGTGAACACACATGCTGAGCAGCAGATGGACTGAGTAAGAAGCCAGGAGAGCGACTGCCAGCAGCAAGCAGCTACAATGGAAAAGAACACAGTTACTTTTCCCCAAATTTGCTCTTTCCCATGATCCCTCTCTCCTTCCCAGTCAGACAAAACTACAGACGTTAAAGCAATGGCTGTTCCACATTTACCAAGTGGTACTTAAATCAAAATGAGGTGCCTTTAAAGTTAAAAGAGAAATCAGAAAGAAATAAACTTTATTTAAAACACAAATTCCTCGTTTTGCACTGTCTGAGCACTGATGGCCAGCTCAGCATTCAGTGATCTGAATATTTCCCTCTAATGATTCATTTTTCCTGTTTTAAGTCTTACTGTGCCCAGTTTCTAAACTCCTCCTTCCCCTTCCAGTGAGGCCAACCAATTAACGATAGTATTACCTGTGATACCAAGGTGCCGATGCTAGGCTCAGTGGAGCATACACACCTTTCCAGATCAAAGCCAAATAATGCGGTTAGCGTATTTCTAATGGCATAGTTTAAAAACCCGTGTAAACACTGTGATAATAAACAGAATAAACGATTCCTGCTTATTCTCAGGAAGATCCCGACACGGTAAGCTTCTAGCTATACCACTGTGCCCAGTGTTCCATACCACAGGTACAGAAATCTTCTTTATGACTCACTTAATATTTATTAGTAAGTGACAAGTAGTCATTAATGACATCAGAGACCTCACAAAATAACAGGGACATTTGATTTGTCGTAGTGGGTCCACTGTCAGCGATGTACGCCTGCATGTAAAACCCCAGTATATAAAATGTGAATTTTCCAGAGAGCTTTAAAAAGGGGGGGGGGGGCTCTCTGATTATGTGTTGCCTAACATGTCACATATAGTTTTTGAAAGTGTAAAGCTTGTGAGCACACCCACAACAAAAGCAAGCTGGGCTACTTCAAAGCTGCTTTGTTTATCAAAAAATTTGGGAAAAGGGAAAGAAGTTGAAACGAGGCTTTGTATTAACGTTGGCTTCTATGGACAAAACAAGCAAATGGGAGCCTGGTGCTAGATGCTCAGTACGAGATCTGGTTCTAAAGATTTTAGAGCTTAAGCAGAGCATGGTAGTGGTGGCGCACGCTTTTAATCCCAGCACTCGAACTGGGAGGCAGGGGTGGCAGATCTCAGTGAGTTCCAGGCCAGTCTGGTCTACAAATCAAGTCCAGGACAGGCAAGGTTACAAACCCTATCTCAAAAAAATCCAACAAAACAAAAAACAACAACAAAACAAACAAACAAACAAAAGACAAACAAACCAAAATTCAGAGCTTAGAGCAGAGATGAACTTGCAAAAATAAAATCAGCCATGACAGTAAAACAATGAACATAGTAACGCTGTTGTGTGAACAACAAAGAGACTCCAGAAAACTGTCCTGGGCTAAGTGGCTGTGGTGGCTTGCAGGGTGACGGCCCCCACAGGCTCAGGTCAAGCACTGAATGCCCAGGTAGCAGTTGGGGACCAAATGAGGAAGGGTTAGGAGGTGTGTCTTGTTCAGTGCCTCCAGCCTGTGGATCAGCAATGTGAACTCTCAGCCACTGCTCTCCAATGCTGGGCCTGCCTGTCGGCTGCCAGCCACAACCCCCCAGCACAATGATGATAGACTCAGCCCCTAGTTAGGTGCTTTCTTCTATAAGCTGCCTTGGTCATGGCGTCCAGTCACAGCAACAGCACTAAGACACTGGCCTCTAAACAACTCTTGAAAATAGGCACAGAGCATGCGTTGGGCTCCAGAACGTTAAAGAAGTCTTATTTAGTGGCAGGAGGAGAAAAGGGGAAGGATATTTTATTTGCACTTAAAAATTGCTATTATTTTGCACGGCTGGCAAGTTTTGATTCACAGTGGCCAACCTGACCCAGATAAGCTTGAATAAGAGACTTTTTAAAAATTATAAATGAGCAGTAGATCAAGTTGTTTCCTTAAAAATTAGCCTTATTTTTCGGATTAATAAAAATCAACATCAGGGGGAGCTGGAGAGATAGCTCAGTGGTTAAGAGCACCGCCTGCTCTTCCAGAGGTCCTGAGTTCAATTCCCAGCAACCACATGGTGGCTCACAACCATCTATAAAATAATCTGATGCCCTCTTCTGGCCTGCAGGTGTACATGCAGGCAGAACACTGTATACATAATAATAAATAAATAAATCTTAAAAAAAAATCAACATTACTCCTATACTGCACAGTGATGTCTGCGTTAACAATGAGGTTAATAGTAAATTAATAAATCTTTTTAAAAAATCAACCCCAGACCTATACCGCACAGTGATGTCTGCATTAACAGTGAGGTCTTAGGGACAACCTGGCTGCCGTCCCCACGTCACAGTGTAACACCTCACTCATGGTCAAGGAGAAGCCGAGGAAACAGACCACAACACTACCAACTGTATAACACACAGCACCTGCTTTCACATCTAGTATAAACTATTCACTAAGAACAAATAATCAAATCATTGGTTCATGAATTTACTACATTATCACACTGCACTGTTTTTTGTACTGTATCTCTTTAAATCATAACTTTAGGGTACACTTTTGATTGTTGCTGTTGGTTTGCTTGTTTTTTTGAGGCAGAGTCTCTCTTGAACTTACGTGGATGAGGAAGACCCTGAATTCCTGATCTTGTCTCTACCTCCCAACTACCAGGGATAATAGGTGTGTAGCACGTTCCTTCTCATTAAGGGGAACATTGACTCTAAAATAATCTCAGACCAATCCTTCAGATGCTTCAAAAAAGGCTGCGCTGTCACAGGCAACAGAGCTTCAGGTGCGTATTCCCTGAAGACCTCTCAAGGGAGCAAGACGTTTAGGCTGATGTTGATGATCCTGGCTCTCAGGGAGTGAGTGTGTTTGTGTCTTAGTTTTAAAGATAAAATTTTAAAAAGGAAAATTGAAAATAAGAGGAGATTAAATTTTAAAAAGCTTATAGAATGAGGAAATAGAGAAGGAAAGGTTTTTATACAGTACATGAAATTTGTGTTTTAAGCTGTTATAACAAGAATCAAAAAGTCAAAAACAAAAACAAAGAAAGAAAGTAAGCAAGCAAGCACACAAAAGTCCTTACAGGCAGTCCTCTGACCTCCCCTCACAATCATGCCTGTTCAGGAACAGCGCTTTCCTTTCACTGGATCTCTCGTATGTTTAGATGCCCAGATACTATTATGTTACAACTGCTTACAGCATGTACCACACTAACATGTGAAATTCATTACATTAGATGATTTTTAGCTTAGGAGCAACAGGCTCCACCGTATAGCCTAGATGTGGGGGAGGCTTTACCATCAAGGTTTGCTTAAGTACGCTCTATAGGGATCACCCAACAATGAAATAGCTTTGGGCCACTTCATTTGGCAAACCTCCTCTATTCTGGTTAAACAATGACATTTCCCAAAATAAAGTAAGTTGTTTTTCTAGATCCTCACCCTCTGTGCCCTACGGAGCCCAGTAATGGCTGACCAGGAAGGTGCTATCTACCACATGATGGTCTCACCACTTGCCTTATCTCCTTAGCTACCCCTAGCAACCACCTGCCAGAAAGGAAAAAAAACTCAGCGGCTTTCCCCTTTTCCGTAAGCCAGCAGGCTCTGACTCTTATCCAGGTGCTTTTCCAAATAAAGGCCGTGCTGTCCCTGACTCCCTTCTTGATGTTCTTACAGGAGCGCCCATCCCTCAAGCAAGGCATGGCTGTACGCAGCACTCGCCAAACTCCACACTAGTTAGATGCAAGGATAACAGAACAGTGCTAAAGCCTCAGAGTTGATCCAACTAGAAATTGTAGACCGGTAGCTTCTGGAATCAAAATTCCTTATCAAAAAAAAAAAAAAAAAAGTGATGGCAAAATATGAAAACAGGGCTCACCTGAATCCAAGGATACCGGTGTTAGCCATCACATAAGCCAAGCCAAGGATGCCACTCCCCATAATGGCATTCATCACATTAAAGACGGAGAAACCAAATGAAGCACCCGGGGATCCCCGTCTGTGAGGTTCCTGCAAACACACAATTTAACCAGGATAAATGTTGGAATGAGGAAGTTAGACTATGTCAAAACATCACGGACAAACTAAAGAGCCACACTACAAGCTTGAGGATTTGTGTGAAATGCTAACTAATGGTTCCTTTTTTTTTTTTTTTTTTTTTTAGTCAGGGTTTCTCTGTGTAGCCTCCTTGGCTGTCCTGGACTCACTTTGTCAACCAGGCTGGCCTTGAACTCATGGGGATCTGCCTGCCTCTGCCTCCCCCAGTGCTGGGATTAATGGTTACTTCTTTTGTCAAGGTAACACAGGCTAAAGAGTCATTTGAGAAGAGGAAATCTCAATTCGGAGAAGGCTGTAGTTAGACTGCCAGGAAGGCACGCCTGGGGGTGGGGTGGGGGCATTTTTATGATATGAAAGGGCACAGCCCACTTTAGTCCTGGGATGAAGGGAAGAAAAGTGAGCAAGCCTGAAGGGGCGAGCCAGTAAGCAGAATTCCTTCATGGCCTCTGCTTCAGTGCCTGCCCCGGGTTCCTGCCTGACTTCCCTTCAGGATGGACTGTAGCTGTAAGATGAAATAAACCCTTTCTTTGCCATATTGCCTTTTGTCATGGTCTTCCTCACACCAATAGAAAGCAAACTTGGACACAGCACTTGCTCATTTCCTTTCCTTTTGACCTATTGGTGCAACTCGAGGAACCTAGTGTTCCTGGAAAATTCCTTCCTTCAGGACAGGGCCCAGGCTGGCTTCAGGCGCAGCCATGGCCTTGTGACTTCAAGTAATCAAGAGAGGGTAAGCACAGGGTGGAGACCAAGAGAAGGAACAGGCCTCAGCTCACGTGATTTTTGAAGAATTTCCCCATGTCAGCAGGGAGCTGCTGTCCATCTTAACTGTTCCTCCGCAAGTACTAGGGCCGGAAACCTACCTTTATTTATTTATATGCCTAATGAATTAAGTCTGCCCCGCAAGAAGGATGCTCAGCAATCTCCTACAGGACAACAGAAGCAAAACCATCAAACTGTTACAGTCCAGGAATTTGGTTAAAAAGCGGATTGCCAGGACTGGAAAGTAGTTCTGTGTTAGGGAACTTTTCTAGTATGCTCAAGGCCCTGGGCTGGACCTTCAGCACCAAAGTGTGACAGGGGCCCCCGGGGCGCACACAGCCCACAACGCTGGTTTTTAGATTAAGGATAAGCTATGTGCACATTACCAGAGCACCTCTTCGTCTTCACTTACAGGGACTTGTGCATTAGGTTGCCTATAGCTCACCTTTCTCTTCGTCCCATGATTAAATCCAGAAAAGAAACATCTTGTGATGTTCTTGCCAAGACCTCACAAGACTAGATGGAGGAAATTTAAGAGGCCACAAAAGATACAAAACAGCGGTGAGTCACAAAACCCTGTCTCATCCAGTCGATGTCCCAAGCCCTACTCTTTGAGCGCAACAAGCTGCTGCCACATTTCAAACTCGCCTGGGGTCAGTGGTTCGGGCCCCACCCCAGGATCCGTCCTCTCTCGTCTAGGACTCTTCTTGCAAGCGCTGGAGATGCCACAGCGCAATTAGCCCCGCGCTGCCAGAGAAGACCACTTACGTTGCTTAGCAACGGGCTCCACTCTTCAGCAGCCACCGCCTCCTCTGGCTGCTGGGCAGAGACGTACCAGCCCGGCTCGGCTTGGCTCCAGCCCGGAGACGACTGCATGTTGCTCCGCGACCGACTGCCAAGTCCATCGGCGAGCAGCTGTCCCGGCACCACACGCCCCGGCTGAGCCGCGTGAGGGGCGGAGTTACGGGCTTGGTCCTTCCGGGCTCCCGTACCTCACCCGCGACCAGGAAGAGAAGCGTGAGTCCACCAGGTCTGACTGTATGAGGCCTTTGCGGCCAACAGTGATGACATCATCGAGGCCACGCTCAGCAGCCGCAGACCCATTTCCGAGCTGCACCAGAGCATGAGGTGAGAGTTCTAGTCGAAAGACGCTGGACTTGGGAAAGTGCGGCAGGTGAGGGGGCCGCAGGGTCCAGGGTGATGCGAAAGACCTGACGATCCAGTGCAGAAGCCACGCTGTCGTCTCCCGCCCAAGGTGCGCAAAAAAAGCCGCCAGGCCATCCATCTCTTAGTCCATTGGCTGCTAAGCCAAGGCCAAAGCCCTTGGTCAGATGCCTGGTGAGGGCTGGGGTGTAAGTTAGTGGTAGAACGATAAGCCGGGCATGACTAATGCCCAGGGCTAGATTCCCAGTACCACGGAAATCGTTCCATGGTTTTAATCCACATTTTACAAATGGAAAATGGACACCTAGATTGACTCAGTGTTGGTCTAGTTCGTTAAGTACTAGTGTGAATCTAGTTTATATATATAGTGTAAATCTTTGTTTATATTATAGGGCTCTGTAACAGGACCCTTTACCACTTGATACTTTGAAATGAAATGAAATGTGCTTCAAACAACACAGCAAAGCCTCCATATCAAAACACCGAAACCACATGACAGTACAGTATGAATGGCAACCTAGCAGTATACTAAGGCCATGTGGGGAGGGAGACTGCCTCGTGTATCCAGGCTGGCCTGGAACTTCTGATCCTCCTGCCTTCCGAGTGGAGTGTCGAGGTCAGAGGTCTGCACTACCATGCCTGGCTTTTGCAGTGCTAAGAGCCATGGATTCATGCACGCACTCTTGCAGCTGGCCTGTATCCCCAGTGCTCAAGGTCATTCTTAACCCAGGTTTCTGTTTTTGTGAGGTCTGGTCTCAAATGCATCCCAGGCTGGCCTTGAACGGCTAATGCTTCTCTCTTACTCCTTATGCTGAGATACAGGCAGGAACCACCATGCCTCACACTGTGTGATGCTGAGGATAGACCCCAAGGCTTCATGCGTGCCATGCAAGCTTTCTACACAGTTGGCTTGCTGAGCCACTTACCGGCCACACAACTTTGGGCGATTAACCTGTTCCTTAGCTTACGCAATTCATAACAGTATCTGGTACAGCAGTCCGTAAGAATAGCCTAGGAAATCTTGCCATTGGTGGCATCCTATATAGTGACCATTTCATTTTTAGATGTCCCTTAACTCAAATTTCATACTTCCAGTTCTCTGAGTGTTCTATAGAGTTCCTTGGGCATAGGGAGGCTGAAGAATCATTCTGTACTGCAGGAGAGGCTGTCCTACCTTGCTATCCAGACTTTTTGTTAGCACTTGGCAAGTGATCTAAAAGAGAACTTATATGCTCATCCTCAAAAGCCATTGTGAATGTGTATACAGCTTGATGGTACTTTTTGAATATTTTTCCTAGAATCTTATGGAAGCCATTTGGATTCTCAAGAAGACTTCTGCAGGTAGAATGGTGTCCCCCCAATAAATCAGTGTCTTTGTTTGCACTGACAAGGAAGACGTCGGTACCGAGGCTTAGGGAAGCATCTAGTATTTTCTTGTGGTGTCAGAGACAAGGATTCTCAACCATGCCAGAAATAGAAGCAAGCGTGAGAGATACTGAATTATTTTCACCACCCTCTGATGTCCGAGGAATGACAAAACTTGATAGAGCAGCTTTTAAAAAGACAGTGTCCATCCCAGTGCTTAAAGTGAGGAAGGAAGTGGTCAGTAGATTGATGCGAGCCCTCAAGAGGGTAGCCCTGCAGCGGCCCGGCATAAAGCGCGTGATTGAAGACCCTGAGGACGAGGACAGTAGACTGATCATGCTGGATCCCTACAGGATGCTTACCGTTGATTCCTTTGAGAAAGCAGAGCTCAGTGTTTTAAAAGAACTCGGTGTTAACCCGCAGTTGTCCGAATACAACTTAGAACTGACTTATGAAAATTTTAAGTCAGAAGAAATTTTGAGAGCTGTGCTTCCTGAGGGTCAAGATGTGACGTCTGGGTTCAGCCGGGTTGGGCATATTGCACATATGAACCTCCGGGACCATCAGCTGCCGTTCAAGCATTTAATTGGTAGGTGTAATATAGTCAGGGTCGTGGTCTAGAAAAAAGGGCTAATTCTAATCTTAATGTTTAAATTTTTTATTTACAGACACAGGGTAGTTTCGTTTTAATTTGAAGCCAGATGGTAGCACCATCCTCCTTTTTGAAGAATGTTTTGGAATATCTTCTTCGCAGTCGCAGAGTTGGCACAGTCTTTTGGGTCTCCTGATACACAAAACAAAGCTCTGTTCTATACTGAACAAAAATCTTTTGGTTCAAAAAGCCATTAGGCCTCTGGGACAATGTTCACTATGTTTCAAACCTGTGGCTGTTTCAGAGTCAAGTATACAAAATGCTGTTCACTTACTGATTTAGCTAATTAAGGCTCTTTTTTATGTTAAGCACCTAAAAAGAATTTTTTTTGGAAGTGTTCCTAGCCTCTGAGAAACATCTTAAGTACACCTGACAGTATTGTAGCTCCAGAGAAACCCAAAGCCTTTATTTTTTGGATAGAAGGCTAATCAAAATCATATTTTATGTAAGTACTTGGTATAAATGCATTCTGTAGGTTACTCTTTTAGACACAATTATTTTCAAAGCGTGTAGGAATTATTCCCAGCTTTAAAATGCAGTGTTGAGGGTTTTGCCTGGGCAGGACTTGATAATGCCACTCTACTTTCTTCTCTGTTTTTATTAACAACGACGTCGGTTCTGTACAGTGGTGATACTTGGAGTGGGGGACTCGGTGCAGTGTCAGATGTGGGCCTTCACAAAGTACCTGCCCACCCTCGCTCTAAACATTCTTTGGCCGCTTTAGTTTTCTAAGTTCACATAAAATGGTGGGGGTGCTCAAGGGTTAAAAGTGAACCGTTTCCGTCTGGGGAGACAACTCACCAGGCTTATCAAGTACATTCAAAGCCCTAAGGTTTTGCTGTGGAATTATAGAATTGCTTTTAATGTTTTAAAATGTCACTTAAAGTTAAGTTTTATATCATAGCAGTCAGTGGAAGGCCACACATCCATGAGTACGTGCACATCACACATTGGACTTGATGGGGGGGGGGGGGGGTGGCGGGGAAGCAGTCACAGAAGTCGGATGGGTAGGGAAGGGCCGGATCTGGGAGGAGTTGGAGAAGGGGGTTAATAGCTTCAAAACTCATGGTGCAAATTTTCAAAGAAAATGTTTTAATTGTGTTGGATATGTAAAGCAGAATGTGATAAATAAGAACATTGATTCATTATTTTATTGCATTCTGAATTCTGAAATTCCCATTGTATTTCAGTGAACTTATATTCAGTACATTTACTAACTTAAAGATGAAGTTCTTTTCTTTCTGAAATGACAGCATATAGAGCTTTATAAAATCTTAAAGTGTTGACAGAAAGATACCGACTTAATTAAAGGCTGTAACAGTAAGTCCCTTCTGATGTGCATCATTGTCTTTGTAGCTTTTCTGCTGTGATAAATATTTGACTAAAAGAACAATTTAAGTAAGAGAACATTGTTAATTTAGGTCAGACTCTGAGGAATGTGTGTCTCCTTGGTTGTAAACATTGCTTGCTGATACACATTTCCAAACTGGAGGCATTTGCTTCAAACCCACAGTAAAAGAAACCTTTGGTCTGAGGCCAAAGAGACCAGATATGTCGTTGCTGGTACTCCCAGGACCATTTGTTGTCAGGGTCTTCACAGCTTCTCATTCCATTATGAGATTCATATGGTCAATCAGTCTTTTATTTGAGTATGTTTAACGAAAATATGGAAAAACAATGGACCATAAGTTTCCATTGGACCAGAAAATGTTGAAGATACCCATAAGTTTCCTATATGTGCTGTAGGCTGTCAGTCATCAGCTTATCTCTTTGATTTTTAGAATTACAGGTGGAATCACACACACCAAGTACAGGTTTTATTTGTAAACCAAAAGAAAATGTAATTAACTTCTGTTACATTTTTTAAGTTTGAATTTCACCAACAATAAGCAGTATTTATAATGAATTTTCACCTTTTAGGCCAAGTTATGATTGACAAAAACCCAGGAATCACCTCTGCAGTTAATAAAACAAGCAACATTGACAATACATACCGAAATTTCCAAATGGAAGTGCTGTCTGGAGAGGAGGATATGCTGACCAAGGTACTGCACTGTCGACCAGCTCCAGGAGATGCTTAGAATCAACACAGCACATATTCCTAAACTTCTTGAAGTGCTGTCTAAGGCTGTGAGCAGCTTACACACTCCAGAGTGTGGAGGAGGATCTTGCTAGGATGCTAGAAGGATGGAGCAGTCCATCAGTAAAGAATCTTTAGCTCTCTGTATATTGCAGTTAATTGCCCATGGGCAGTTAGTGACAGCAAGCTGTGTGTGCAAAGTAGTTTTTGAAGCACTTTACCTGCCATGTTATTCCTGGGCACTTTCAGGAGGCAGAAACTTAGGAAATATCCCAGCTCTGGCCAGAAGCCTCTGGTTTGGTCAGGGGGGAGGACATACGCCTAAATGAAATTAAGACTCAGGAAACAGAAGAACAACGTCTCAGATTTGTCTAAGCTAGGAAGTTTCTGGCCTTTCATTCTTTGTTCATGAAATGAGGTGCTTAAAATGTCTACTTTATAGACATGAAATTTGCAGAATTTTAGTAATTATCTAAAAATATTAGCGATGTCTTGATCATGTCTCTCCTGCAACTTGAATGCTGTAGAGGCCCCTCCCTCCCTTGCTGTTTGGCCGTGCTTACAACAGGAAGCTTTCAGATGACTACTGTTGTTTTCTTTCTCTATCTGGTGACATTAGCCAGTTAGTTGGCCTTTCTGCAAGACTCCTCATGTGACTTGGAATCAGCTTTGTGACCCTTTAGGATGGGAACAACTGTTTGGCTTTGGAGAGCTGGCTTTCCTCATGAGGAAGGTTAATGCAAGATATTAAGTGGCCCCAGAAATGGTGACAGTAACATTTACATGCAAGCTCTCATGTGTACATGTATAACCTATATCCAGTTTCAGTGGTCAAACGTGAAATCCATTGAGATGAACTAAAAACAGCATGCCTTTTTCAGGTTCGAGAAAACAACTACACATATGAGTTTGATTTCTCTAAAGTCTATTGGAATCCTCGTCTCTCTACTGAACACAGCCGGATCACTGAACTTCTTAGTCCTGGAGATGTCTTGTTTGATGTTTTTGCCGGGGTTGGGCCATTTGCCATACCAGCCGCAAGGAAAAATTGCACAGTGTTTGCCAATGATCTCAATCCTGAGTCCCATAAGTGGCTGTTGCACAATTGTAAACTGAATAAAGTTGACCAAAAAGTGAAAGTCTTTAATATGGATGGAAAAGACTTTCTCCAAGGACCAGTCAGAGAGGAATTAATGCTTCGGCTAGGACCGTCAACCGAAGCAAAACCCTCTGTCCATATTGTCATGAACTTGCCAGCAAAGGCCATAGAGTTTCTCAGTGTTTTCAGATCCCTTCTAGATGGGCAGCCGTGCAGCAGTGAGTGCCTCCCCACAGTGCACTGTTACTGTTTCTCCAAAGAAGCCGATCCGGCCTCGGACGTTTGTCAGCGAGCTGGAGCTGTGCTAGGCATTTCCATGGAGGCCAGGAGTTCTGTTCACCTCGTAAGAAACGTGGCCCCTAACAAGGAAATGCTGTGCATCACCTTCCAGATTCCCGCTGCTGCGCTCTATGAGAGGAAGACCCTCAGCCTAGGTGAGTTCTTTAGAATGCAGGGTAGAGTAGAATACTTTTAACATAGTGTGTGTGTGTGTGTGTGTGTGTGTGTGTGTGTGTGTGTGTGTGTGTGTGCGCGTGCACGCGCGCGCGCGCGCATGCGCATGTACTGGGAAGTAAGGAAACTAAGCTAGTTCCAGTCATTTTGTTTGTGACCCCTGGCCACTTAGTTCAGAATGTTTCAAGTTTTAACATAGTATGTGGTTTAGTCTAATAGGCTTGTTTTGTTAAAATAATAAATCCATAGCAATGTTCAAGTTGACTGAATGAAAAACATCTTGAGAATCTCTTTTTATTAAAACAGAAAAGTGTATTCAGCTGTTAAAAATCCTCTAAAATGGATTTTCTGGCTTAGTTACAGAGAATTACGAAGAGCCATCTCCTAAACGGCCGAGGACGGGTGCGTCCCTCTCAGAAGAGCCGCAGATTGCGCCAGATTCTTAGTCTGAAATATTTTCTCCATCGCCCCTGTAGGCTTTATGTAAAGAAGTACATCTGTGTGACTTTGTAAACTTTAAAAATCAGGTATTTGTTACTGAGCCCTTATTTCTGCCCTTGTAAATGGAACATTACCAAAGTAAAATGTAACTGAAGTAAGTTGAACTTCTTTTTCTTTTTCTTTTTTCTGTATTTATATTTCGTGGCAAGTGTAACCCAGGGCTTGGAACTCTGTCCTCCTGCTTCCGCCTTACAGGTGTTGGCATTTCAGGCGCGTGCTGCCATTATCCAGTGCGGTTTAAAGCAGAGTTGGGCTGGGCCAGGCAGATGGCTCAGTGAGTAAAGGCCCTAGCCGCCACACCTGAAGACCTGAGCTTGATCCTGGGACCCACGTGGTTAGAGGAGACACTCTGTAGGGTTTTCCTCTGACTTCAGGTATGTGCCAAGGCACTCATGCATACACATACGCAAAATAAATGGACAGGTTAATCAATGTTAAAGATTTAAAGTATATAATGGTTTTATAATCCAACTTATATCTATTTTATTAGATAAATGTACTTTTAGTACTCTCTGTTTCTTTGGAAAGATAGTTTTTGAAGATAGAATGATTATATTTTATTTAAATAGGAAGGCATTTAACTACATTGTAGTTCTAGTGGAAGAATGTAATTATTTTATATAACTTCTCTGCCAATTAGCAGTATAAAAGTAATACAGAATTAACTTATTTAGATGAGAAATAAGAAAACCACACTTTCAGGCCTGGTCTGGCATAACAACCATGACATGAGGATTTTCTTACATTTTCAAATGATTGACAAATAGTAATTCTGTGTCATGGGACTTAGATGAAATTTGAGTTTGGGGGTTTTGGTGTATGTGAAGTTTGATTGGCACCTGCCGCCCCTGTTAGTCTATGGCTGCGCACACGCTGCCCGCGGAGTGGACGATCGCTGTGCTCAAGGCCTCGCCGCAGCGTGGCCTGCCACACGTCACACGCTGGCTGCACGCAGAGTGGGCGATCGCGGTGCTCAAGGCCTCACCGCAGCGTGGCCTGCCACACGTCACACGCTGCACGCGGAGTGGGCGATCGCGGTGCTCAGGGCCTCGCCGCAGCGTGGCCTGCCACATGTCACACGCTGCACGCGGAGTGGGCGATCGCGGTGCTCAAGGCCTCGCCGCAGCGTGGCCTGCCACACGTCACACGCTGCACGCAGAGTGGGCGATCGCGGTGCTCAAGGCCTCGCCGCAGCGTGGCCTGCCACACGTCCCAGGCTGTAACTCAACAGATAGCATTTTGAACATAAGCACATTTTTGCTCTTCGTGACGAGAGTCTCATACTGCAGCTCATCTGACCCAGAATTCACTGTGTAGCCCAGGTTGGACTGGAACTCACAGCAACCCTCCTGCCTCAGCCTCCCAGATGCTAGGATTACAGGCGAGTCACCATGTGCAGCTTCACAGGTTCCAGTTGTTGTTAGTGATGAACAACTAACAAATAGACCTTGGGTATGTTACGCTTTGAAGGTGCAGTGGGCTGTGAATTCTTTTCATATTATTGAGATGACGCAGCATCTGTACCACTGGGGGGAGGGGGAGAGACTGGAGAGAAAGAGAGAGTGTGTGTACATGGTATTACCAAAGAACTTAGTTCTACTTTTAAGTAAATTTAGGAAAACGTTAAGCCAGAATAGCAAAGAATATCTTTAAAAAAAAAAAAGGAATGCTATAATTTATTTTTAAGTCCCCAAATGACTTTTGTAGCTAAGTAAAGAAAGCCATTTACTGTTGCTGAGTTCATTGTGTTTCAGTGCAGCAACTGAAGAGCTGTGTCCAGAGAAAATAAACATGCTCAAGAGGATTGGCCTTTGGCAGGAACAGTTGTTTGGTTGAGAACACTGGGAGCAATGTCAGTAGGCAGTTGAGATGGTGAAGGGCTCTGCTTTGCTTTAGGGGCTGACAGATGTTACTAATACTGCCCACTTCTTTGAAGCCCTGTGACCAGGCTTGAAATGGCTCAAGAATTAGCCTCCATGACCACGCTCCATGTGGAACGATGAATGGAAGGGGAGCATTCAAAACACTATAATGTACAACTAAAGTAGAATTTGCTAAGAGCTTTTATAAATGATTTTCTTTTAAGTGGGTGGAAGTTGGGGGGTGGTGGTGGTGGTGCATGCCTTTGTATCTCTGAGTTCGAGGCCAGCCTGGCCTACACAGCAAGTTCCAGGAGATCCAGAGCTGCACAGAGAAACCCTGTCTCAACGTCTCCCCGTACCCCAAAGTGTGTGCAGTATAGGGCTTAGCTGGACATGTTTTTAAATCTTGTGAAATTATAAGGAGCTTAACACTTATATCTATTTTTTCACTGTTTTATTAATACTGCACTGCAATACTGAACAAGTTGTATCTGTGGTAAACTTCATTTGCTTTCATGACTAAGTCCTCTTGTTTCTTGAGTGTTGTCAGCATTTGAGGCTGATGTCTATCCTGACTGTACCACCTAGTTTATCACAAGTTTGTAATGTAAAAGAATACAGTTTTTAAAGCTGGGGGGGGCACATGGGACACATTTATACAGCTAACATTTGATCAAAAAACCCTGTTTTATATACTTCACGCTACCAAAAATTAAACTGATGTTTTCATTTTCAGACAAATTAGCAGTAGCTGTCTTTCCAAACTTTGATATGTTGGGGTATTGGTGCAAGTGCCAAGGCAATGTCTTCATATCAAACTGTTGACTGTAGCTCTGGAGCTTGCACCAACAAAACTAGAACCTGCTCATGTCAGGAGAAGTATCTAAACCTCTTAAAAATGCCTTCCTACTTCTCCCAGAAGCCAAGGGTTGCTAAATAAAAAGCTCAGTGCTAGATGCGGAACACTTCGAGCTGCTGATCAGAGGTATGCTGGAGACTTCTGAAAAATAGAGGCTTTTGCCTTTGCTCTTGGTTGCCCCCCAGAACCTGATAGGGAGACCCAACTGCTAGAGACAGCACATACTTTTGTTATAAAACATGGAGAAATCTAGCTGATAGCAGGAAGCTTCCTCCCTGCTGACTGGCTCTGTAAGCACCACAAGGTGCTACGTAGGGTACAGTGGAGCAGGAGGGCATGTCAACAGTTTTATTCAGCCGTGAACCATAATGAGCAGGCTGGCAAGGTATGCTCAAAGGTGTGATGGTAGCATGAATGTTAACAAGGATACCCAAGTACTTTCTGCTTGGAGTTAAGGCCTGCTCCACAGGAGGAAATGCATGACTGGCAATATAAAGTCTAGCCAAGAACCATGCTAGGGGAACTCAAGGGTGAATCTATTATTCTGTTAAACAGACATAGTATCAAGAAGCACTGTAAATTCTTATCTCTATAGCCACAGATAAATGAATACAGCTCTTAGACGTCAGCAGAAATGTTTCTCTGTATAGTGGATGATGATCAAGGCAGACCTTCACAACCGAATGCTCAGCCTTAATTAACTAGGACATCACCACCACCACCCCACGAAGCTCAGGGACCCTCACAGAAGAGGGAGTAAGGAGACTGTAAGAGCCAGAGATCAGGGGACTAGAGGGAACATGTCATCTGAACATGAGAGGACCACAGTACTCTTAAACCCATGGCATCTGTGGATGCTTGCACAAGATAAAGCTGGTAAACACTCTGAGATGGAAGGGGGTAGCAGGAGCTCCCACCCCTAGCAAGGAGCTACTGACAGCAGTGGCTTCTAGGAGAGGGTGTCGTCTTTTAAAAAGGATGAGGTCCCTGGTGGGTCAACCATGCTCCTGTGGGTGGCCCCACACTCACGAGGGTATGGTTAACACAAACTGGATGTGGTAGGTTATTACAAACAAAAGATACAAAGTTGGGAGGGGTGGGGACACAGGGGGTCAATCTGGGAAGAGTAATGTAGAGATAAATATGATCAAAATATATAAATTTCTCTAAATGATAAGCTTGATTAATGTTCTAGTTCTATCTTTGATATGGCAGAAAGCAACTTAAGGGGGGGGAGGGACTTATTTTAGCTAGCACTTTAAGAACATGGTCCATCAATAAGGAATGCATGTGTATACCTGCTTGCACATACCTTGATCTCTCCGCTTAGCTCTGGACCCCGGCCATGGCAATGGTGCTGCCCACAGGAGGCTGGGGCTTCCACATTAAATTAACTTGAACCAGTTGCCCCAACAGACGTACCCCAGGCCAACCTAATATAGACAATCCGTCATTGACACTCTCTTCCTGCATGATTTGATTCTAGGTTGTCAAGTTGACAATGAAAGCTAACAGAGTTGATGTATGTTTCTGGGTTGAGACCAGTATTGGCAGAATTTGCCTATTAAAAAGTTTTAAAGGTAAAATGTGCAGAACCTCATTACAGATGCTTGGTGAATGTTAATTTTGATAATGTGAAACAATCAGACCTCCAATTAAAGGCATTATAAAACCTGTGTTTAATTACACCTTTTTATCAATAAAACTGTAGCAAGTTTAATCTCATTATGTAAGTATCACATAGTGCTCTAAATTTGTCACTTTTCTGAAGGGCCTAAAATATTTACTATGTGGACCTCTGACGTAGAACATTAATTACAACTTCAGAAGTCTGCAGGCAAATGTAAATGAGTAAAGACAGTCACAGGGAGGCAGTAGGTGAAAATATAGGTAAAACAGCAACAATTATATGGAAGTGATGACCTAATGCCCTATTTTTCTATCGAAAAGCATTTAAACACAGTTTGTTCTGAAACAATCCAAGTGATATACATGGATATAGGTGACACTGATAGAGGTTATGAGGCACGAATGATGTACATTATTCACTCAGATGTATAAAGTGGTAAGGGTGGTCTCCATTTTGTAATCCTCTAATAGATATATAAGTGAAAAAGAATACTTCATGCTTTTATAAATGCTGAGCTCCTTCTCCTCCTTCATGTAAGTGACCTGATCACAAATCTAGGGCCATCCTAACCTTTATTGATGATTCCTAGTACATGGACTTCAGTCAATCCAGTACAAAAGCATAGCTGGGATGCTCGTGGATGTACAGTGTTTAAACTGAGATTCTACCGAGCCACATGGCAGGACCACACCAGTGCACCTAGTGTCGTGTGTGTGTGTTCCAGGCCACACCACCAGTGCACCTAGTGTCGTGTGTGTGTGTTCCAGGCCACACCACCAGTGCACCTAGTGATGTGTGTGTGTTCCAGGCCACACCACCAGTGCACCTAGTGATGTGTGTGTGTTCCAGGTCACACCACCAGTGCACCTGGTGATGTGTGTGTGTTCCAGGCCACACCACCAGTGCACCTAGTGATGTGTGTGTGTTCCAGGCCACACCACCAGTGCACCTAGTGACGTATGTGTGTTCCAGGCCACACCACCAGTGCACCTAGTGATGTGTGTGTGTTCCAGGCCACACCACCAGTGCACTAGTGACGTATGTGTGTTCCAGGCCACACCACCAGTGCACCTGGTGATGTGTGTGTGTTCCAAGCCAGTATTACTTGCTTAAAGTAATGCAGTTAGTAAAGCCCTTTCCTATATAATGAACCTGAGAACTCAACTCTGAGCATATCAATGAGATAATCCACTGACAACACTTACATCCCATAGACATTTGCCCTGTAAAACTTCTTGGCAGTCATTCTGAAGTGGAATTACCAAGTCCTGGCGTTGGCATCGCTGCTGTTTCTGTCCCCCTAGAGCATGGCCTCTGGAGCCTTACCACTTGGGTTTACATCCTGACTCTACTGGGTTTATTTTTGTTGTTTTGGTTTTTGGTTTTTTGAGACAGGGTGTCTCTGTGTAGCCTTGGCTGTCCCAGACTCACTTTGTAGACCAGGCTGGCCTCGAACTCACAGAGATTCACCTGCATCTGCCTCCCAAGTGCAGGGATTAAAGGCCTGCGCCACCATGCCCAGCTTGACTCTGCTAGGTTTTTTTGTTTGTTTGTTTGTTTTTTAATTTATGCATACTACATCTCAATTGTTATCCCATCCCTTGTATCCTCCTGTTCCTCCCTCCCTCTGTCTTTCCCTCTATTCCCCTGACCTAGGTTTGTGACCAAGGGGGACCTCCTGCCCCACTAAATGGTCATAGGCTATCAAGTCTCATCTTGGTAGCCTGCTTATTCTTTCTCTGAGTGCCACCAGGCCTCCCCACCCCGGGGAAGGGTTCAAATATGGGGCACCAGAGTTCGCGTCCGAGTCAGTCCCCGCTCTCTTATCCATTGGCTAGGTCTGAGAAGGGGTTCAATGCATGGTATATACTCACTTATAATTGGACACTAGCCCAAGCGGCATGTCACATGATAGTCTTCACTTACCAGGAGATTCGGATAGTTGTGAGGACTCTGCTGTTTTTAAGGTATATTGCTCTGGGCAAGTACATCTCTATCTCCTAAAACAGGGAGGGGATAATGGAGTATGCGTAAGAATTAGAAAATACAGGAATTATCAAGTACAGTGCCTTATACAAAAGCCGTACAGTGGCTATTTTTGTACTAGCACTTCAGACGAAAGACTTGCACACACTCTGTGTCTAGGAGGAAACCACTGGGAGGGCAAGAAAGAAGCAAGCACAAGATTCAATTTAGAATATTCCCTTTTCTTACTGACATGATCTTTTTCCATTTCATTTAATCTAACAGAGTCAATAAAGATTTCTAAGGCAGATGCAAAACAAAGCTTGAAAGGCTTTGGAACATTTTATTAATTAGTTCATTAACTGTAGATACATTAATTTCTGCACTTGAGCACAGCAAAGCCCTGACCATAGGTTCACTGTTACCACTTCTTTTATCTGATTTATTCATTGGACTTAAAAGCATGAATTTGCAATTAGCAAACACCTAATATAAAGAATATGATATGCACACTGCAGAGTGCTCAGGCTTGATTTGGTTTAAGAAGTAACCTGGTCTAATTCTAGCATCTTACTGATTTACATATAAAGTCTTGGCTTATTCAATTTTTTGGTTTCCTCATGTATCAATGATAAGTGTTGTGACACCTAGCAAAGAAGTGTGCCACCACAGGATGCACTGAAATGAACCCTCGCTTAGTAAAGTAAGATGTTGTTACAAATGACTGTTATATACTACAATCCATTAATTCCCTTGAAAAACTATGTTCCGTATCCAGGGATCTATGCAACAGACTCAAACAGGTTGGGGTGCTCTGTGCATCTATCCTTTGCACACCCAGACTCTAAGCAAAGCATTAGCACAGTAAAACTCCCTGAAGTTTAGTGGAAAACTACATCAGTCTATAATTTATGCAGAGAAATTATACTTACATGGTACCTTCTCCAGTCTCAACATCATCATAAAATGAGCTCACATTGGCCGTGAAAGGTGCCATTGATGTACTAAATTTTATTAGCTTACTTCTTTGAATTAGTCATTAAAGCAGGTTAATGCTGTGCTCTGGTTTATCTGAGTGTGGCTCACAGCTGGGAACCATGTTAGGATTGCCTCACTTTGCACCACTCATGACAGGCCCCAGGTTTCTTACTGCTGAGGAAGTGCCATCGTCACCTAAGGCCAGGCTTTACTTTGACACAGCCTGATGGGAGGAGAAAACATCCACTGTCTGGACCACTATTAAGAAGACATTAGGGGTGGGGGAGGGGGGCGGGGAAGAAGTTTTATGGGGGAAATATAGACTTGGATATTAACACAATGTTATAATCAAAAAGGCATTTGAAACCATGTTTCAGGAAAATACCATAAGAAGAGAAAAACCATGAAACGTACTATAAAGTCAAGCTTTATTTTTAAAAATTTTCATAAGCCAACTCCATACATAGGCAAATCATTTATTTCTTTCCTGTCAGATGAGGTTCAATGCTTCAATCCCTCTCTGCAGAATAGGAGTAAAACAAAATCTCTTCCATGAATCTACATGCAACACTTTTCTCAGCGTGGTCCAGGCTGTAATAAACACCTGAGTACAGCAGCTAGTGGTGGCGCCGCTGTGCAGCTGCGTGAGCTGTGATTTTACAAATCTCTTTCCTTTCAAGCCTCTTGGTTTGGCTCCAAGATCCAAATCTTATAAAGGAGAAAATACAGGTTATCTGGGCTGCCAGAAAAGCCCGCTGAACGCATCCTGTAGAGCTCTGTGACACGCAAGGGAAGACGTATAGCCACCAGCAAGATCCTGGGGAGACGCAGCTCGGACGTGGTTTAAATAGCTGAAAGAAAACAAAAAGGATAGCATTGAGGTGAAAAACAGAAGTCAGTGACACTTTACAAAGAAAGTGAAAAACTGATTCCAAATTTTAAAAGGATTTCTGAGACTGGCGCTCAGGTTCTTATAAATGAACGTTACCTTTTAAAAGGAAACATGCCAACTGTAAAAATGGATTGTCTCGCTGCTGCTCGGTTACAAAGGACAGTGATGCCGAAGAACAGCCCTGAAGCTCATAACCCCTGCGTTCTGATGAAAAGTTAAAACATTCACTGTTCCACAGTTTTGAATACTGATTAGCTTCAGTGGTTACTGTTTAGGCATCCAACGAATGCTGTCCTTTCTGGCATGCCCTTAATAAATATAAATCATGACACTATTACGCAACTAACATTTTTACAAAAGCATTTTAAAGCAAATCCTTAAATACAGAAAACAAATGGGGCAGGGAGGTGAGCACACAATAGTTTAAAATCACCTCAGTATCCCAAAAGCATACTGTCTCCTTCCTTACAAGAAAAGCAACCTTAGCTGGACACAGTGGCACACACCTTTAATCCCAGTACTGAGCATAATCTGAAAACTTAATGACCTAAAGAGAAGTATAGGACTGAACTGATCTCAAAAGACAGAATAACCATATTTCTTCAAGCTCAGTTTTTTTTTTAAACCAATGAAAAAGTTCTGCTTTCACAAAAATAGACAAAACAGGCCTAAAAAAATAAGAGAATCAGACCAGAGGAATGACTTGTCAGCATGACCATAACCGCTGCAGGAAAACAAGTAATTCCAGCCTTGCTTTAATGCCTCTCTAGGAAGCCACATACTCCCTGGAAACAAAGCTGCTTCACCCACTTTCAGAATTAGAGGTATGACAAATGAATAAATCAGGAAACAGGACATTTTAATAGCTTGGAACCTTTCTACTCATTCATCCAAACTTCCTGTGTGTTGAGATCTTAATGCATGAGCAACTTCTTATTTCTAACATAATAATAGATTTTTTGTTTGTGTCCATGTTTAATAAGCTTGTATGATTAAAATATATATGGCAACTTAAGGAACCAAATACAAGAAGCTGTCAAAAAGAGACAAGCCAAGCTCCTGGAATTGGCTGTAATTTATTCACATTGCCACAAATCATGGTCTTAACTCAAATCTTTGCTTTTCTGTGAAGGGTAAAAGTCAAAGGAGAAAGAAATGAATGTTTACTGAACAACAGTCTAAAAACTATCTGGGTAGTGTGTTTATAGCATACAGACTATTTGTACATCTACTCTCAAAACATTTATAAAGAACACTAATAATGGATACTCTATGTAACGTAACTGTGTAAGTTATATATAACTATAGTATATTAAATGTATGTAAATGAGGAATATAAGATAAAACACGGATTATGCCATGTTATCTGCCTCTGATCATGTGTCCTACTTCAGAATGAGTTCCTGGTAGAGCCTTAAGTCTCACAGGATTTCATTAAAATCTATCACACGACCGTAGAGTTATTTTCTTATTACCCTCCCAGAGCACACTAAAATGCAAGAGACACTAAATCTGTTAGAAGAAAAGATGGGGAAGAGCCTGGAACTAATTGGCACAGGAGACAACTTCCTGAACAGAACACCAACAGCCCAGGCCTCAAGGTCAACAATTAATAAATGGGACCTTGTGAGGTTGAGAAGCTTCTGTAAGGCAGGAGACATGGTCAACAGAACAAAGCAACAGCCTACAGACTGGGAAAAGATCTTTACCAACCCTACATCTGACAAAGGTCTAATATCCAAAATATATAAAGAGCTCAAGAAATTAAACACCACCAAACCAAATAATCCAATTAAGAAATGGGGCTCAGAATTAAACAGAGAATTCTCAAGAGAGGAATATCGATTAGCTGAGAAACACTTAAAGAAATTGTTCAACATCCTTAGTCATCAGAGAAATGCAAATCAAAATGACTCTGAGATTCCATCTTACACCCATCAGAATGGCTAAGATCAAAAACTCAGGTGATAGCACATGCTGGCGAGGATGTGGAGAAAGGGGAACACTCCTTCATTACTGGTGGGAGTGCAAACTTGTACAACCACTTTGGAAATCAATCTGGCGCTTTCTCAGAAAACTGGGAATAGGGCTACATCCAAGACCCAGCTATTCCACTCCTTGGAATATACCCAGAAGGTGCTCCACCACACAAGGACATATGCTCAACCATGTTCATAGCAGCCTTATTCAAAATAGCCAGAACCTGGAAATAACCTAAATGTCCCTCAGTCGAAGAATGGATAAGGAAACTGGTACATTTACATTATGGAATACTACTCAGCTATTAAAGACAAGGAAATCCTGAAATTTGCAGGCAAATAGATGGAACTAGAAATGATCATCCTGAGTGAGTTAACCCAGACTCAGAAAGACATATATGGTATATACTCACTTGTAATTGGACACTAGCCCAAAAGGGATGTCCCATGAAAGTCTTCACTTACCAGGAGATTAGGATAGACGCGGGGACTTCCTATTGAGACTCTAAGTGAGAAAAGTATGGGAGAATGGGGAAATAGAAGGACCCAGAGGATCCTAGAAACCTACAAGAAGAACATCATGACAGATGGATCTGGACCCAGGGTGATTTGCTCAACCTACTGCACCAACCAAGGACAATACATGCAGTAAACACTGAACCCCTATTCAGATCTAGCCAATGGACGGGGCATTCTTCATAGTTGTGATAGTTGTGTGGAGAGCGGGGACTGACTCTGACATGAACTCTGGTGCCCCATATTTGACTACTTCCCCTTGGTGGCGAGGCCTGGTGGCACTCAACGAAAAGATAAGCAGGCTAACAGGATGAGACTTGATAAGGTGTGACCATATGGTGGGGGAGGAGGTCCTCTTCTGTCACAGACCTAGGGGAGGGGAATAGGGTGAAAGAGGGAGAGAGAGAGGAACGGGAGGAGACAAGTGAGGGGATAGCAATTGAGATGTAACCTGAATAAGCTAATTAAATTTTTTTTTAATGCCAGCTGTTAAGATTCTGCTGGATAGGGCTGTGTGTGCTGCACGCGCCTTCGATCCCAGTGCTTGGGAGGCAGAGGCAGGAGGACCCCTGAGTTTGAGGCCAGCCAATGCTACAAAGTAAGACTCTGTCACAAAGAATAAAAAATAAAAACAAACAAATCTACAAGGATTCCTATCACTAAACACAGTACATGGTGAGTTACCGCAGAAAATAAAACTTAATTCCTATGACCTATGATGATCACTCAAATAAGGAATACTTCTATAGGTAAAATGGAATTTAAACACTCCATTCTTGACTTGAGTTTTAACTGACTTTCATCCACATACCAGATAATGCACATTACTTTCCTCAGATCTTCAAAAGAAAGGTGGCATTCTGGTTCCCAAGCACCACAGTGTTTGTCCACAGTCACAAAACAACTATCACTGTGGAATTGGTTTTCACAGCTGTACTAGAAACCAATGTGCAGCTAACTATTGATTCATTGCATTTGGTCTGGCTTGCTTCTGGGAAAGTTGAGTCACACCGTCTCTGGCTTGGCAAGTCCAATATAAACTTGCAGTGTGCATATAGGTTTTTATATGTTAGGCCGAGAAACCTGAAACAGCTGCACGGCTGGCAGGCAAATGCAGGCCCAGTAAAATACCTAAAACGGTTGCATCTTCTAATTTATGACTGTGCACTGTTTCCATAAAGAGTATATAAAACAGTTCAGCTTTTATAAGGAAAATGTAATAAACAGTCATACTCATTGAGGCCATAAATGCATTTTTTAAAAGTTTATCTAAAATGATTAATTAGTGTTTGAAAACAGTACTTCTTGAACAGAGCCATAATCCAAAGCAATGAGCAAATATTGTTAAATTTGAGTTATTAATGGTAAGTTGTACGATTCTTACTGCCAAAATAAGTCAATTAAAATTTCTTTGCATAGCACTGAAGAAAATGCATTTTCCTTCTCCAATCATTTCCATTAAACATGTCTGGGACTATGGTCTTTTAAGAGTCCTCCCTACTTACATTGCTCTTTTTGATCTCAAGGGCTATACAAAACTTTTACTGTTAACTGTTTCACAATATTTGAACCAAGGCAATCTGTAGTAATACCATTTAAAAAGTTACTTCATTCTTATTATTCAGTTGTAGGATTTTGTTTCTATGTGTTTTAATTCACTGTTTAAATGCTTTAATTATTGTGGTATGCCAACGTATTTTTAAAGACCTACCACACTGAAAACAGAGGTCAAGAATGTATTGTTTTGCCTCTTTTTCCACCTAATGCCACACCTATACTTATTCTTCTGTGATCATTACAATGACATCTCCTGGGGCTATGTTAGAAGTCAGCATCATTTTATGTATAGCTTTATATAACAGACCAAAGAACATATCTTAGGCAAATTCATTTCTAGAAGTCAAGCTTTGAGACCTGGACACAACAGCTCCACTTAGCCAATGCCAAACTATTTCTACTTTTTATGGCTTTATTTTAAATATGTATAAGTCTTATAAGTAGAAACCAGTGTGGGGTGGCTTATTTTAGTAGCTATACCTTATTTTACTGAAAACCGATTAAATTTAGATTTTTTAAAAAAAGTCATTATTTCTTAATAAAGCATAACAGTATGTTTTGCTAAAACATGTGTAAAATAATTCCTATACAAAGGACATCTTGAACTCTAATTTATGCTCTGCCTAAAGCTGCCTCTCTTTGTCACTATGCATCAAAGTCACGAGCAGACTCTGGAGATGGAAGAGGAAAGACAGTGGACCTTAGAGGAGAACAGGGTTGAACAGTAGACTTGACGGGTTTCCTGGACTTCGACTGACATCATCAGTTTTCCTTCTCCTGTAGCAGCTTTTATTTCCCATAGGTGGTATAGTTTACACTGTCACTTCCTCAGGTCCGGCAGAGTGCCTCCGAGACTACTCTTCCTACTTTCTTTCCCTTGAGAGCCCTGCACTGACCACCTGGCAAGCATCTTGTCCTTGGCTCTTTCTGGTGCTGCTCAAACAATGCTCTCAGGAAGGGGCAGCAGCATCCCTGCGAGCACCAACCACAGCCTCCTGCAGATCAGCTCTGGAACTCATCCCTGGAACATGTTTTAGAATTGAAATGGAAATACAAATGAGTTCACGCTAGCTGTTTTTCTTTTAAGTTACTAGGCCCCATGAAGAATTGCATTCTGAACTGTTTCAAAGTAAGAAAGGTAGTGACGCCCCGGGAATAAGACCTGCTTTTCAAAGACAGGGTAGCTTTCCCTGTGCTTTGTGTTTTAAGAGGGTCTTCCTAGATTCTGGGCTAGCCTCGAACTACTGAGCTCAAGTGACTTTCCTGTTTACAGGCTCACAGCACTGTTGCCAAGCAGCAGGGAGGCCCAATTAAAATTTACATTTAATGCCATCATGCAAAAAAGAGACCTGCCCCCAACACAGTTCTGTGTCAAGTCTAAGCTCTTAGAAATGTAATGATTTCATCCCATGGACTAAGATGTTGCTTGGTGGTACAGCACTTGACTAACATGTTCAAGGTCCTAGTTTCAATCACATGCATTGCACTATCCCCCACCCCACACCATGCTTAGTTGGGGCTACACAATATTTTTATTGAACCAGGGAGATAACTCAGTCAGTAAACTGCTTGCTATGAAGCTGACGGTCGTATTTCAGTTCCTGGCACATATATATGCTGTAGCACACACCTCCAATCTCAGTGCTAAGAAGGTGGAGAGAGGCAGGAGGATCCGTGGGCCTCACTGGCCAGCCAGCCTAGTTTAATTGGGGAATCAGGGCAAAGTGAGTCCTGCCTCAAAGGAGATGGATGATGTTCATGGCACACTGGCCTGTGCATGTTACACGCAGGTGCACCTACACCCACACACACACACATAACACATTCACAAAACCAAAAAGAACCTGAGCAATAGGCTACAGACTATATTCTAAAATAAGACATTCTAAAAACTGACTCTATCACTGAGCTGCACTAGCCTGCTCACAATCAGAATAACAATGAACGGATAACTGTATATGCTAAGATAGATGGGGAAGGTACTATGATTCAGATACTGTCCATAATTCTGAGGTAGTTTGATTATAAAAACATGTGCTGCCAGGTAGTGGTGGTGGTGGTGCACACCTTTACTCCTAGCACTCGGGAGGCAGAGGCAGGTGGATCTCTGTGAGGTCAAGGCCAGCCTGGTCTAGAGAGTTGAGGTTCAGGACAGCCAAGGCTACACAGAGAAACCCTGTCTCAAAACAAAACAAAACAAACCATCCCACTCCAAAATAAAAACAAACACAAACAAACAAAACCCTACATGGCTTCATAAACTCCAACCAAAGAAATTCAAGACTGTGTGACATCATCATGTACACAGGGGTTCACCACTCATTCCACAACATTACAGAGTCTAACTTCAGCTGAAGTAAACTACAATTTATTGCTACGCGAGACTATACTAGGTATTTTAGGATAAAGTAAATATTACTGTAAATAATCATGTAATGCAAGTAATGTTCCCTTGATCTGAGTACAAACTAAAGAATATAGAAAACCTACTGTTTAAGTGTAATATATTTCATGCATTCTATGAGTGGTATCAAGTTAGCAGTGTTGGAAATCCCTACTGATAGGCCTCTAAGGATAGACTCTGTAGGAACAATAGACACAAACACAGGACTGCCCTAAGAACTGGGCACTATGGTGGTTTGAAAGAGACTTTCCTCATAGATGCTAGCATTTGAATACTTGGGCCCCAGTTGACGGTGCTGTTGGGGAAGGGTGGTACGGGGAGACTCAGCCTTTCATGAAGAAGTACATCGTTGGGGATAGGCTTTAACACGCTTCCAGTTTGCTCCCTTCTTGAGATTACTTGAGGTTGAGAGAATATGATCTCCCTCCACCTGTTTCTTGCTGTCATGCCTCCCAACCATGATGAATTCTTAGCCTTCTTGACCCACAAGCTAAATACTTCCTTCCATAAGCTGCCTCAGCCATGGTGTTCTAGCACAGCAACAGCAAAGTATTTCATATAGGCGCATAAAATAATCCTAAATAAAGTCAGGAATAGACAAATGATTTTTGATAAATACTGAAAATACTTCTTCAAATCAGAAGTTATTTATTTCAACAACAAATTATTCCATGTTTGGCCAATTTTAGTGTAAGATCTCCAACATGAAACTACAGACTGAACAAAAGCCCATATGTAAAATGTGTTTTCTCATCTCTCCCTCCCCCCCCATACATAGAGCAAAAGATTACACAATGACTAATAATGAAATACAACAGTTATAATAATATTCTGTAATCAAAGAATAGCCTCTCAAAATATAATTTTTGTTTTTGAGAACACAAGGATTATTCTCTCTGTATATTATATAGGAAAATGATATGGCCTTATCATGAGCCCTCGAAGCTTTGCTACATAGTACCAGATTGCATCTGCCCACATTCTATGACCCGGTGCTTGCTTTGCACAGTTTCTTTCAAAGTGTTAAGTTACTACTTTATTTGCATTCTGACTGCTTCTCCTTCCTCTTACCCCACATGTCATTTTCACTGCCACCAATGAATCTTATTTCAGGTCTTAACTATCTCTGTTTCATTGTTTATGCTGAGTTTTATTGTTTTATTTTGTTCTGTACTGTTTTGAGATGTAGCTCAGAATAGTTGGGATCACAACGTAGCCCAAACTGGTCTGGAGCTCTCCTGCCTCAGCCTCCCAAATACTGGGACTACAGATGCACACCACCACCACACTGGGCCTTTGTCATCCGTCACTCAGGACCTACTGTTCACAGTGCCAGAACCGACTCACAGTATGCCCATTCCATCCCAGTCCTTTCAGGGCTACTAAATTATTCTTCTCAGGTCAAAGGTCTCCCTGACTCTCATATAAGGAATCTAAGAATCAGCTCCAAACTCCTCAGCCTACCATTCATGGTTTATTATACTTGACTCTAATTCACATTTCCACGCACAGTTTCCATCTATCAACCCCTTACCCTGAAGTAAGCAAACTCAATCAGGAAGACCACTATTCTCTGTTGAAGCCTCACAGTGACCCTGCTATCCCCTTACTTGTGCTGTTTCCCTCTCTTGGAAAGCTTAGACAGTGACTTTACTGTAACAAAATCACAGTGCAGGAATCAGCCCCTCAATTCTGAACAAATAATACAGGCTCCCCTACCCCATACAGAGATTACTATAACAACAACAAATCAAGTAATCTTTACAAAGTGTCTTAAACTATGAATATGGAGGGTGAACACACGAGTTCAGTGCCTACAGTGGCAGAAGTGGGAGTCACTCCTGTGGTCGCAGGTGGTTGAGAGCACCGTAACTGAGTGCAGTGAACTGAACTCTGGCCTTCGGAAAAAGCAGAATGAGCTTTAATCATCTCTCCAGTCCCCAAGTAATCGTAAAAGAAATCTCTCAGGTTCCAGAAATTACACTATAAGTCAAAATAAGGGCAGTGAGCTTCCTAGCTGAGGTTTGACTTTCTAAACTTCATGCGCTAGTGATTCACAATCCACAGAGACAGGAGACAGGCCTTGGGCCTATCAGAGAGAAGAAACTGGAACTGGCCTTGCTCTGCATGTCACCTAGCTCTCTAAATTCTTGTCTGCTCTGTGAAACCAGTTATAGAAAATATGTAGTCACCAGCTGAGAGGCAGTCACAACAAGCTCCTAATAAAGCTGATAACTCATCTAAGGCAGGAGAGAAAATGGAAAGACTAAGGCTGCTTCACTGCTAAGAAACTAAGAACAACTGGTCCAGACTCAGTGATGCTCACAGAACTCTGGCAGAAGCAAGTGTGAATCTGTGTCCCTACACAAAGCCTATGGAAAACTAGTCCCACTAAGCAGAAGCAAGTGTGAATCTGTGTCCCTACACGAGGCCTATGGAAAACTAGTTCCACTAAAAAGGGGTTCATAGAAATAACAAAAACAATGCCACTCATAGTAAAGGAAACAAACATAGCAGATATAATGAATATGAATGGCAAGCCAAACAACCTAAAGCACAGGTCAGAGAATATTCTGAAAGGAAGGAACAGAGGAGTATTTAATGTCAGAAGAGATGAAGAAATACACGCCATAAAGCAAGAAAAAGACAATGTGGAAAAAAACAGGCAAAAAAACTTTTTTTCAGTAGAAAGAAACCCCTCCAAAAGCAGCTCAAATGGCAGGTCAAGTAGAAGGTTATCCACAAATGAAAATTAATGAATTGAAATAGATACAGAGAACACAGAATATAACAGAGATTAAAAAACAGAAAGATTAAAAAATAAAAAGTGTAGCCAGTCTTCACTCCTTTGCGGGTTCTTCTTTCTGTCACCCTCTTCCACCTCTTTTCTTCTCTTTCAATCCCCTAACACTAGATATGGGAGAAAATAGGATAGAGAGGAAAGGAAAAGGATCGTTGAACAAAGTTGGGTCAAAAAGGGAGCAACATTATCAGTAAACTACTTCCTGCTGAATACGGCATCAAGTTCCTTGGGGTAAGTTTGGCTTCGCCATCAGGACAACTAATCTCTTTTTGTTTCTTCTTTGTGTGTGACTACTAACAAGCCAGCAACAAACCAACAACTCCCCCTCCCACTTCCTCCTGCCCTACTTCTCATTTATATAGCTTCTGAAAAGTCCCCAAAATTCCAGAAACGATCTGCAGCTGGCTGGCAAAATCATGGCCCCACCAGAGCATGAGGCAAATCACAGTCAGTTGCTGTGAAGCAGCCCTACAGCCCACACCTGAGATTAAAACAAAAAACATGTTCTTATAGTATTTCTGTGTTTTAAAGAAACCAAAATTCCAAAATTCTCACTACATACAAGTAAATGTGAAAGCACCATTAAAGAGCAGTTTGATCACAGAAGACCCAACAGGAAGGCAGAACAAAGGAGGCGAGACTTAACTGGTAACAAAAACAGCAAGAGAAACAGAAGTCCAACATTCATTTAGCTTTCTAAAGTTTTCTTTAAAGAGGCATGATACTAACTTTCCCCTTTTAGAAATACCATTCATTAGTTCTGAATGGCAGAGTAGTACAGTCTTTTCACGTTACCCTCTGTGTTTAAATGTTCAAAACCCTTCGCAGCTATTTAGGTTACACCTCCTCTGGGCTATCTAGGCAGAATCACTACTTTCCTTCTCTAAATTCACAACACTTATCTCTACTTGTCCTGTGGGTGTGACTATTCGTAAAGGCTACATATTCCACTCTAGGAAGCTGCCCACAGTGAGACAGATTATCTCCTCACTCAGCACTCAGGTGGAAGGGAATAATTCAGAGTTACCATTGCTCTTAGTTGCCTACTTGATGGGGAATCCTTTTGTTAAGATATCAGATACTGTGGTCATGAAAAAAAAAATCAAACTGGAATTGACTGGGAAGACCCTCTCTGCCGACTGCCTGCTTATAATGTTGGAGGGACTATACACTGGGGGTGGGGCAGTTATCAAGAAGAGTCTTACCTAACTGGGAACCCTGAAAGCTGTAATAATGACCAGATGGTTAGGTTCATGGGCACTATAGTAGCCTGAATGTTATGAGGGTAAACAACTATATTCTGATTGATTTAAGGCCTACTCCACAGAAAGAAACACATGCCTGGTCCTATTATACAATAAATCCACGACTAGAGAGCCAGGCCTCAAGGGTGAACCTACTGTTGTTGTTTGTTTGTTTGAGACAAGGTTTCTCTGTGTAGCCTCGGCTGTCCTAAACTCACTCTGTAGACCAGGCTGGCCTCGAACTCACAGAGATCTGCCTGGCTCTGCCTCCCAAGTGCTGGGATTACAACAGGTATGTGCCACCGTGCCTGTTTACTGTCATTATTTTGTTAAATGCATATAGTATCAAATTACTGTTTAAGTATGCCTACAGTCATGGATTAGTACAACACTCGGTCCCCATCATCTGTTCAGTGTATGAGAGTTAACAGAGAAATTCACAACTGGTCAAAGTGTGGAGAATAAGTGCCTGTGGATTGGTCAGCCTTAAATGTACATCTGTATCATAATCCCTCCTCACACGAGCTCAGGGATATCATCAACCAAGGCAGAAAGATTTTAACAACCAGAAGTAATGGAGGAACAGGGCAAAATAATGTCTCTAGACCTCAGAGTGCTGCTATACTCAGGAAGTCACAGCACCTGTGGCTGCCTACACAAGAGAAAGCCAGCTGACTCTCCTGCATGGAGGGGAAAGGCCACAAGCCCCTACAACTACCTGAGGAGCTAATGCCTGTGAAGGGAGTGTCTGAGAGCTGGTTTTTGTTGTTACTTATTTTAGGAGTGTGGCCCCGACTAGAGAGACCATGGTCAGTTGATGAACCCATAGGCAGCACAAATTGGATTCAGTGGGCTATTTTTTAAAAAGGGGGGGGGGGGGAGGAAAGGAAGACATGAAACGGAGAGGGTAGGAGCAGTAAATATGAGCAAAAAACATTGTATGCATGTATAAAGGTTACAAAACATTAATGAAAATATTTTTAAAGGACCATCCTTTTTTAGCTGGAATTTAAAACATCACATCAGGGTTTTGGTTAGCAAAGATGCAGACATAAAGTGTGGCCATGATAACAGCTGACAGGTTAAAACAAGAGGGTGAGAAAACAGTTATTGGCACAAACTGTGAAACTGGGAAGAAGGAGGAGAACTAGGTGGAGGGCAGGCTGTCCATCAACGCTAAAGCCAGGAAGGCTTCTGGACAGACAGGAACTAGGGTAGAACACAGCTAAAATTACTTCCTTCCAAATGTATATACATTTTACTAAATACATTTTATCAAACATCATTTGGGTTTTAATTTACTCTGTCATATAAGCTGAATTCATTGCATTAAAAATTTTAAACTAGCAGGGCGGTCGCGGCACACGCCTTTAATCCAGGCACTCGGGAGGCAGATCACAGGCCAGCCAGGTCTACAAAGCAAGTCCAGGACAGCCAAGGCTTCACAGAAAAACCCTGTCTCTGAAAAACAAACAAACAAAAACAAACAGACAAACAAAAAGCTAAGCTAACAATTGCATGGCGTGATGTGAGACAAAGATGCATACAAGACAAACAAGAGGCCACACAGGACTGGGCAAGCGAGAGGTACATGTTTGGCTTTCACTGAGCGCATACTCTCCTGAACAGCTGTTTCATACACTGGAATCTTACAATGTCACCCACTTAAATATGTCAAGTGAAAATAAGGAAGGGTGATGTCAACAAAAAAACAAACTAACAAAAGATAAAACACCACCACCAACAACAAAACTGATGCTTACTCTTAACTATGGAAAATTCTATTTTCAGCAAGTAAAACTGAGTTCCTAAAACAGCTAACCCCAAAACAACGATGATAGTAGAAAAGTCTGAGAAACTGCAAGAGTGCGGCTTAGTGCATAATGAGTCTAAATGCTGCCGTTTTATGAAGACAAGGCTTTAATACACACACCCTCAGAAATTCATATTCTTCCAAAAGTTAAACCACAACATCGCTTGGGGGAAAAGAGGTCTGTGCCTATTGTCAGACATAATGTGCTAATGCAGGCAACAGCCCAAAGCAAGGCTTTGCTGGAGCATAGTGTGTAAACAGACCAGTCACCTAATTGGCTAAATATCATTTGAACCACAAATGTCATGTATAAAGAAAATATTTTGCTCATATTTGAAATATCATGCCATTATTTTTAGTACTGCATTTTGTTTCCAGATTACACTTTTCGGCAATGCCTTGAACCCATGCGCACGTTGCTGTAACATCATCTTAAAAGCACAGGCTAATAAGTCCACGTGACCTTTCCATCTGGGCTGCTTAGCTTTTTGTCAACTTGACACAAGTGAGAATCATCTGGGAAGAAGAGGAAAATGCCTCCATCAGATTAGAGTGTAGGCAAGTTTTGGGGGACATTTTTCTTTTTCTTTCATTCATTCTTTCTTAAATATTTTTTTATTTTTTACATATACATTCATATTATTATACATATACACAATAAACTACCTACAGCAAGAAGAACCATGGAACAATCAGGAACTATATAAATGTTACCTTCTTAGTGTTTTGGCTATTTTCTTGATGTGGGAGGGCCCAGCCCACTGTGGGTGGAGCCATTCCTGGACAGGTGGTGGTCCTGGGTTGTATAAGAAAGCAGTAGGCTGAGTGAGCCCTGGGAACAAGCTGGTAAGCAGCGTCCCTTCTCCATGGACCTGTTTCAAATCCCGCCTCCAGGTTCCTGCATTGAGTTTCTGCTCTATTTCCCTTCATGATGGACTGTGATCTGGAAGGTGAGAGAACCCTTTCCTCTCCTAACTGCTTTCTGTCATGGTCTTTATCACAGCAACAGAAAGTAAACTAGGGCACCACCCACATCATTAATTTTACAATTTTGATTTTACAGAATGTACCTCAATACATTATAGATGTCTTGTGGTTTAAAAATGTACATTCTTTATTTCATTACTCTAAAAGGTTAAAAGAAAGAAAAATAACTATTTCCTTGAATTCTGTTTTTGAAAGACATGTTTAGGACCTTTCTGCCCAACTAGATTCTACACATTCTTTAACATGGGCTAGCTGGGTGAGTTTGTCTGATCTTCCCTTCTTTGTGAATGACCCCAGATCCAGCCAAGGTCCCAGTCCAGGGCCTGATCTGGCCACCTCTGCCTGTACTGCTCTCAAATGCTAGGCAGTTCAGGATTTGAGAACGAAAGTCAATACAGAATAAAAGAAATTGATGTAGTGAAAATTTTGGTTTCTTAAAATACCCAGTTATGTTATGTGAGTATGTTTTTGTTTTAATCCTAGGTGTGGAATAAAAGGCTGATTCACAGCAAGTGATTATGATTTGCCTCGTGCACTAGCAGGGGAGTGATTTTTGCCAGTTGCAGATAGTTTATACTTGGAATTCTGGGGACTCTGGAGGGGATATAAATGTGAGAGCATTGAGGGGGCAGGGGTGCTCCAAAGAAGAAGAAAGAAGGAAGAAGAAAAAAGAAGGAGGAAAAAAAGGAAGGAAGGAGGAGGAGGTTGTGGAGGAGGAGGAGGAGGAGGGAGGTGGTGGACGCTGCTCTGCCCTTGAGGTTCCTGGCTGCTGTTGTTGCAGTTTGAAGAGAAGTTGGAGAAATCCTGACAATGAAGACTGGACTTACTCCAAGGAACCCAAGAGCTCTAACCAGCAGGAAGTAGTCTAAACAGGTCTGTGTCCCCTGTTCCCTCTAACCTTCTTTCTTACCTACCTAGTGTTGAGGAGTTGGAAGAGATTGGGGTGGAGAAAGGTGGTTGATATAAGAACCCAAATAAAATGGATTTAAAAGAAAATATGCCAATACACTGACGAAGACTCAAGCTGGAATGAAGATGAAATTATAAACCGCATTACACAACTACAAATCTCAAGGAAAACTGCTACAAGGAGGAGGAATCAAGTAGAAGACAGAATACTAGAACTCAAAGATAACGCAGGAGATCTAAACAAAACAAGCAAAGAACGTGAAAAAAAATTAAATACAGGAAAGGAGCATAAAAGAAATGTGGGACACCATAAAATCACTGAACCTTATAACTGTGGGCATAGCTGGAGTTAATGACATAGAGCAGATAGTCAATACAGAAGAAAACTTCCCCAAAATAAGGAAAGACACATTCACACAGACACAAAATGCACACAAAACACCAATAGAGAGGACCAGAAAAGAAATTCCCTGCAGTATTATCATGGTTAAAGCACTGAATGTTAATATACAACAAAGAAGAGTATTGAAAGCTGCAAGAAAAAACACACAAATCACATATAAAGGAAAATCCATCAGAATAACAGCTGATTTATCAGTGGAAACTTTGAAACCAGAAGAGCCTGGAGAAATGCATTCCAACTCCTAAAAGGCCATGACAGCCAACAAAGACTAATATCCCCAGAAATACTATATGCCACATTTGAAGGAGAAAGAAAGACTTCCAATAATATAAACAGCCTAAAAATTTACATCCAATACATCAAATTTAAAGAAAATATAGGAAGCAGTATTTTGGGGCTGAAAAGAGGAATGGATATCGCCAAGAAACTGTAGAAGAAAAATAAAACTTAATTACTTAAACACAAAGTACCACTGAGAGCACAAATACCACCACCAAAGTTTAACAACACAATTATTGTAATCAACAAACACTTTTTTTTCTCTTGGTTTTTTGAGACAGGGTTTCTCTGTGTTGCCTTGGCTGTCCTGGACTTGCTTTGTAGACCAGGCTGGCCTTGAACTCGCAGTGATCCACCTGCCTCTGCCTCCCAAAGTGTTGGGATTAAAGGAGTGCGCCACCACTGCCCGGTTCAACAAACACCTTTTAATAACTTTAAATATAAACAGTGTCAAGTCTCCAATCAAAAGGCACAGGTGGCTGAATGAATTAAAAAACAAAATACAACTATCTGCTGTCTACAAAAAATACAGCTTTAAAGACAGGGTCTGCCTTTGATGGACAAAGTATCTCAATCAAACAAACAAGACTAGGAAGCAAGCAGGCACTGCTACCCAAATATCTGACAAAATAGATTTCAAATTAAAATTTATCAGTAGAGATATAAAAGAATACTTTATTCTAATAAAGAGAGCAATTAGCTAAAAAGACAATACAATCCTAAACATATATTTACCAAGCTCTGGGATAACTAATTTCATAAAAAGTATACTAGTGGAATCACATAAATCCAAAATGATGGGTATTTTGAATACCCTACTTTCTCCAATAGACAGGTCATCTGAACAAAAAAAAAAAATAAACAGAGAATCATCAAACTCAAGTGACATTATACACTCAACGCATTTGATAGGTTACAGAATATTCCAGCTAGACACCAAGAGCAGACAGACAGTCTACTCAATAGCACACAGGAGTTTCGCTAAAATAATCATATCCTGGGACACAACAAATCTTTACAAATTTTTGAAAAATAGAAATAACCTTTGGTATCCTATCTGATCAAAATACAATAGAACAAAATTGACAGAAAAAAATTTAGTAAGTACACAAATTCATGGAGATTAAACAATTCCTTACTGAATGATTAATAGGTCAAAAAATAAAATTTTCCTGGAACAAAAACGTTTAAATGGAAATGCAACATAAAAAAAAAACCTCTGGGACACTAAAACAGCCCTAATAAGGAAATTTACAGCTTTATGTGTCTACATTAAAATAAAAAAAAATCAGAGCATAAATGAATGACTTAATGGTACAATTCAAAATTTTGGAAAACAAGGGCAGACAAAACCACAACCTAGTAAACACTAAGAAATAATACAAATGAGAGCTGCAGTAAATGAAATAGGAACAAAACAATACGAAGAACCAATGAGTCTAAGAACTGCTTCTTCAAGGAGATAAGCAAGAATGACAAACTCTTTGCCCAGCCAGCCAAAAGAAAGAGGGGCGGGGGACCCCAAATGAACAGAACCAGAGATATAGAAAGAGAGGGGGGACCCCAAATGAACAGAACCAGAGATATACAGGGAAACTTTAAACAGACGTCAAAGAAATTCAGAATATTATAAGGGATTATTTTTAAAACCTACACTCTTTTCAGTTGGAAAACCTAAAAGAAATGGACAAGTTTCTAGATTCTACCAAATCACAAAAATTAAATCAAGAAACTATCAACAACCTAAACAGACCCACAGCAAATAAGGAGATGAAAACAGTAATAAAAAGCCTCAAACTGAAAACAAGTCTAGCCAGGACAAGATGGATTCACAGAGAATTCTACTGAAGGTTTAAAGGCCTATAGCCACTCCTCCTTAAACTATTAAAAAAAACAGAAACAGAAGGAGTATCTCCAAATTTGGGTAATAATAATACCCAAACTAAGTAAAGACAAAACAAAAGAAAGCTACAGGCCAATAGCCCCAATGAGCACAGATTCAAAAATGTTCAATAAAATACTTGCAAACAGAATACAGATATGCATCAAAAAGATTATCTACCATGACCAAGTTGGCTTTATCTATGAGATGCAAGGATGGTTCTACATACTCAAGTCAATTAATGTAATAAGCCATGCAAATGGACTTAAAGACAAAAATTACATCATCTCAATAAATGCTGAAGAAGTCATTGATAAAATCCAACATAACTTCATGATAAAAGTCCTGGAGAGAGTAGAACTAGAGGGAACATACCTCAATATATAAACACTATATATAAGAAACCCACAGACGACATCAGCCGAATCAAACAAGGGAAATATGTATCATTAGAATGTTCATACAACAAAGAACACGGGGCTGAGATAAAAATTACCCTTTACCATAGTAAAGTTTCTTATGACACATTGTAGACTGAGTAGATGAGCAACATCAGGTTCATGCCTACAACCCCAGCTCTTGGGAGGCTGAGACGGGAGGATCAGGAGTTTAAGAATAACCTGGATTATAGAGTGAGCAGGAGGCCAGCCTGGGCTATATGACATCATGTCTTAAAAAACTGAGAAGTCAGGGAAATGCTACCCATCTCTCAAAAAAACTTTCTAAACAGAGTAAGGCGTTGTAGGCTGGGAAATATTCTTATTCTTGAAGTTTACTTTGCTCAAGAAATTAAAGCATTATGACTTGAATGAAAGTGCCTGGGCCTGGGCCTGCACGATAGTCCTCAGGGCTTTCTCAGCAGCTTGAAGCTGGTTCACGTCTTCACATTAGTTACTTAATTGCATCAACTGAATTTTTCATCAGCTGACCATTTACTTATTTTATTGGCTTTGGGAAATTGCTTCAATCATATTTACAGTAAGAACATTCTAAGCATTTATTTCCTCAGAGTGAACAAAGGTTTAAATCTCTTAATAGTTGTATTTACAAGAAAGCTCCTTAGAGTCATCACTATTCATTTTTTCCATGAAATGACAGCAAGTCATTTTTCAGAACTAGTCAGAAAACTGGAGATAATTTCACATAGAAAACGATGAGTTAATGAAATGCAAATTAAAGTGCTTCTTTACTAGAACTTATTTTTTATTTTATTGGCACAAACCAGTGTATCCTGCAAACTAGAAAACAGATATGCATTTTCACTGGTTTAATATCTTAGATATATCTAAGCAAGATATTATATCTGTCATCTTCACTAATTTTAAAATAGTTTAACATTCCCCAGTCAACCTTTGTTGTACACTGAAACATCATGCTGCTACTGCTACAGACTGTATTTTTTTCTATATGTATTTCACTTTCTGGAACTGAATGACAGAATCACAAGACAACTTTCAGTTTAAATCTGAAAATACAAATGCACTGTATATATTATAATAAGCCATTATGCTTATTACTATTTCTTTCTACAACTATACTGGGGTCAGTAAATAAAAGAATATAACAAATGAGGTCAGAAAAGAGTTCTCAGTGGGTAAAGATGCCTGCCACTAAGCCTGATGACTGAAGCATAAGGCTACCGTGTAATTCAAATGCTCGTTTCCATACCTTCATATCTTATTGCAGTCCTTGTGCTGAGGATCTCCTGTCTCAATGTTGCAGCTCCCCAATTGTCCTCTGCTATGCCAATAAAGCAGTTTACAGGCAACTGTTGAGCAGGGGAGAGAATAGGGCTGGACTTCCTACCAGCCAGGGGAGGAGGAGTTAGAGGAAGAAATAGGGGATTCAGCTATGGGAGAGGTCCAGGTGACATCAGGAGAGGAGTTGGAGCAGGGAAAATTACAAAGTTCAACTATCTCTGGGATGTATGTTGGGAGGAAACTAGATTAGCTTAGATGGCTAAGAAAAGCGTAATAACTGCTCAGTTATTGTACTTTGAAGCTTATTATTAAACAAATATAAAAGTTTCACTTATTTGTGTGATAGCAAGGTTAAGAGAGAAACTGAGAAACACAGTTTTATAAAAATAACTTTAACAGAGGACCAACTCCCAAAAGTTGCTCTCTAACCACATATACAATGCATCATGTACAGAACTATGTACATGTAAGCACATATAGTCACATATACTGTGTGGTTGGTGTGTGCATATGCATACAACTAAATATGTGTAAAACTTTAAATATGATATAACACATGGAATAAGAACATGGGTTTTGGCCTGGGAGGTGGCTCAGAGTGTAAAAGCACTGATGACATGAGTTAGCTCCTCAAAACACACATAGAAAAGCAGATTCAAGGCCTCATGCAGAGACGCATGACTCAGCAGAGAGCAGCAGCAGATCTCTGTTCAAGGACAGCCTGGTCTATGCAGCAAGTTCTAGGTCATTCAGGGCTACACAGTGAGATTCTGTCTATGTCTGTGATCCCAGCATTCTGATAACAAGATGGGGAGTGGAGATAGGACAATCACCCAGATGTACACTTATGCAGCACTGCATCAGAACAACTGCACTCTGTCAACTTGTCCTAAGACCTGAACAGGTATGCCATAGCATGGACATACCCATGATGCCCCCCCTCACACACAAATAATGAATGAAAGAAAACTAAATAAATAAATAAATAAATAAATAAATAAATAAATAAGTGTTGTGAGCATGGTTTTTAATATCCTTACCTCTGAAATCTAGTACATTAAAACTGGGTTGGGAAGGACATGAAAGAAGACAATTGGCAAAGTAAGTCTGTGGAATAATGTTGTATTTCTATAAATAGTGCTTACTGTTTAAAACAATCAAGACAGTAAAGTGTGGGTGGTTACCGGACAGCAATAATTACACAATATGCTTCAACACTGCCTAAGATAGACAGAGTTGGCACACTAAGTGGGGCTTAACAGGCGTGTAGGGATATATTTTTCTGTATAGTATGTCATATTTTTAATTTACAAAGTAAGGAGACTTAAATTATAAAAGTAATAATACAGCATAATAGAAAACAATTATATACAAATATGACTAAACCCCATCTCTCCATTATCACCACATTTTCCAATGTCAGAATAATACATTAAGATAACTAATAAAATATTTTTGGGTCTCTTGTACCAAGAACAGAAAATTTTATATATGTATAAAGATAACAGAAACATAATTTTCAAGACAGAAAATTAACTTTTTAATAAATTTATGTTATAATATTATAGGGTAAAAAGTTCAAGACTATAATAGGTAATATGTATTACAAAAGAATGAAAAAAATGTTTAACGATGTAGCTTTCCCCTTGGTTTGTTTTCTTTTGACTCTTTGCTTGAGGCAGTCATTTTATACTGTAGTGATTCTCCCAAAATATGAACACTCTGCTATAACCACAACCCACTGAAAAATATGTGGAATAGAGAGAATGGATTCAGAAAGCTCTCAGTTTATCTTATTTCTGCTTACTGGTTCTCAGGAACTCATATTTAATTGACAAACAAATACAAGACATACATAATAAGGGATATGGAAAGATTAGATCACTAGCCTAGCTTTACAAAACATTCTCCAATACATGTTCTTGTTTGATCTTGTAAAGAATCCAGAAATAAATGAAAGGAATAAAGAAAAATATTTTCAATTACAAAGAGTAAGACAAAGTTCAAAGATAACTTACTCAAGAGGTTAACAGAAACCAGAGTCAAAGTATACATAAAGTAATTATAAAACTGTGGTCACTGAACATAGTATTATAAACATGAAGAAATAAGGGACCAGAAGGATAGCTCAGTAAGAAAAGGCACTTGCAACAAAGCCTAAGGACCTGACTTCAGTTTCTAGAACACCCATGATCACAGGGGAGAGCTGACTCCCACATGCTGTCCACTGACCTGAGTAAGTGTGTTGTGGCATGTATGTGATACACATAGGCATGTGCACACGTACACATGGACATAGTAGATAAACATTTTAAATTTTTCAATGGATAAGAGAGAAGGGGGATGGAGAACAGCTAGAAATGGGCATACAGTTTTAGTTAAAACTGTCAGAGATCTGACACACAGCACCAAACCTAGAGACAACAATACCTCAGTGTGCCCTTAAAAATCATCCAACAAGTAAACACATGCCAAGTGGTCTTACCAAAACAAAATGAAATAGTTTAAAGGAAGCTAGCATGAAAGTGGCTCCAAGTTCCCATCCTTTCAAAGTAACATTGAAAAATAAGCAAGCAGAAAGCCTCAGAATTCTGGAGATGAGCAATGTTTACAGTTATCAAAGGAATGCCAAATCAAGGAAGCGCACTTCCAAATGTTAGCCAAGCTGTGTGGCATCCTTGTTTGCCGTTGCCTCATATCTTCCCTGCATTTGCAGCTGAGAAACCAGCCTCTGGGTCAAGAAAGCAGAGCAGACTATTATCAAAAAAGCCTGGAACTTAAGCCTGGGAGAAGGCACATTTCTCATGACCATATGGCCCACTGTCTAAGAAACAGCGTATGTGAGGTCACACACACAAAAAAACTAGACTGACTTCATTCAATCACAATGAATGAAGCTAGAAATTAAGAAAGGAAAACTCATGAATATGTGGAGGCTCAAAAACATACTCTTAAGCCAGGCACGATGGTGTATGCCTGTGATCCCAGCACTCGGGAGACAGAGGCAGGCAGGAAGATCTCTGTGAGTTCAAGGCTAGCCTGATCTACAAAGTAGTCCCAGAGTATGCAGAAAAGTCTGCTCACCACAGGATGTACAAGCATCAGAGAGCAAGGAAGAGACTAGGGACAAAGTATAACTTTCAAAAGGACATGTCCCCAGGAACCTACTCTCTCCAGCTAAGCCCTAGCTCCTAAAGTTTCTACCTCCTCTCAAAATAGTGCCCCAGCTGGGGCCCAAGTGGCCAACACATGAGATTATGGGAGATGACTCACACTGAAGCCATAGCAGTTTAATGTGACCCAGAGTGGCAACAGGGGCATCACCATGTAGGACAAAAGAGACAACTACAGTTCTGAGACCCTGGAAAGGAAGAGAGGTTTGGAGGAGGGCTGTCATAAAAAGAACAATGGTCTTCTGTGAAGAAGACCATAGGGACATCTCGACAGAGTGCCGTGTCATCTTCAAAGACATCAGGAGTCTTGCATGCTCTACGTAAGTGCAACTTGTAAGCCTGAAATTAGACTTTGAATCTTATTTGTGAGTTGAAAAGTTAAAAAAAAAAAAAAAAAAAAGTAAAATAAAATTCTATTTTACATAAAAATCAACTGATTCATAAAACAGAACACATGAATTAAGACTAAAATCTAACTTCGATATACAATTATAATACATTCTATAGTAATTTACACAAACTGCGTAAAGTCCTGCCAATATTGTCCAGTAACAATGCACTGACTAGTGATAAGGTAACACTATGTAGAAATGAGGAAAATGACTTTTTAAAAAATCCCACATACATGCAAATACTAGCAGAAAACTAGTTTGCCATATTACTAATAATCAGCTCATAAAATGAACTATAAGGCAGTCAGGAATAGAGGAACATAACATCCTAACAACACTCTAAGATTTAATATGCTTAGAGCACTTAAGAGTTGCCTTTATGCCTGGAAAGGAAAAGGCCGGTGGTGTTGCATATCTGTTCCTCTGTGGGAAGTGGATCATTTTGGCTAACAAATCACTTACGATTTTTTTATGACAGCTCTAAAGAATACAACTCTTGGGCTAGAGAGATGGCTCAGAGGTTAAGGGCACTGACTGCTATTCTGGAGGTCATGAGTTCAAATCCCAGAAACCACATGGCGGCTCACAACCATCTATAATGTGATCTGGTGCCCTCTTCTGGCCTGAAGGTGTCACAAGCAGGCAGAGCACTGTATACGTAATAATAAATAAATCTTAAAAAAAAAAAAAAAAAAAAAAAAGAATAAAACTTTCCATTTTCAAATGTATTATTAAAGTACAAAGAAATACAAAGGGCAGCCTTTAAGATACTTTTAGCCCAGGCTGGCCTTCTTTATGAGAAGAGGAAGAAAGAAACCTTTTTCTCTTACAGCTCAAGTCACAACCTGAGGAACATGTTCTCAAACATTCATGGTTGGCCCCAGTTTTGTCACATGCACGCCTGGATACCCTGCCACTGGGTACTTCCCAAGAAGAGTAACGTCGTCCTGCTATTGGCCTGGCTCGACAGCCACTAGTTAGCTCCCTATCGCTGTGTAATAAGATGTAAACCCTCCCACAGGACACAGAAATCCCTTAAATCCGAACCCAGTTTTCCAGCCTTTCTCAAAATGTTCCTCTTCTGTTATCCCTTGACTATTTCATGTTCCAGCAATAATGCTGCATTTCCTGGAATGTGACCAACTATGAGGCCAGGCTTCTGAGCTACTGCATGCCTTTCTCCTGCTAGAATGATTTTCTTCCCTTGCACCTGGCAATGTCTACATTGTTTAAGCCACTTTTGGGCACCAACTCTTGTAAAAGTTCCCAGATCTGGAGTTCTCCTCTCCCTCCAAGACAAACACAGCATGCTATTTCTGTACTGAAGCCTTCTTTCTACATAGCATGATGTCTGCATTTGTTAGATGTTACAGTCTATAGAATAAGCTGTGGTTTAAAAACCCTTGTCTGCTTGTATTGCTGATTTCTACTCTACCCCAATATATCTTAGGCTTGTTTCAACTAAAATACAGGAGCAAAGGAAGAAAAAAATAAATAAATAAAATAAACAAACCCAAAGGCCATTACAAGCAAATAGAGTTTTAAGACTGAACACAAGGAAGTGTGCTACACTTAACAAATGAGTGATATTGTTTCCTAGGAATGAAAAACAGGAAGGGATTTCATACTAAGTAACAGGAAGTAAACTCGCATACTTACATAACTATTATTTAACATGCCTCCTACTATGCGCTACCTTTTAAAATTCTATCAATTTTACAAATAAACAAGAATACATACTATTCTGATAAAGAAAGCCCTTTAAAAATACATCAGGGTATTACACCTGCACGTATTCTATCTGTGCATTACATGCATGCCTCGTGCCTGTGGAGGTCAGAAGAGGGTGTCAGATCCCCTGGAACTGCAGTCACAGATGGCTGTGAGCTGCCATGTGGGGGCTGGGAATTGAATCCAGGTCTTCTGGAAGAATAGCAAGTGTTCTTAAGCACGCTTTGTCATCTCTCCAGACCCCAAAATCCCTTTTAAAAATCAATTTCAAATAGACTCCATCATGATCAGAAGATGGACACATTATATTTTTTTCTAAGCAACCGTCTTCTCTGTCTCTTTCACTGTGCGTGTGTGTGTGTGTGTGTGTGTGTGTGTGTGTGTGTGTGCGTGCGTGTGTTCACAAGTGGCTAAGCATATGTGGAAACTAAAGGTCAGCCTTGGATGCTCTTGAGGAGCCTGCTACATTGTTTTTAGAGGCATGATTTCTCACCGGCCTGGACCTTGCAAACAGGCAAGGCTGGATGGCTAGTAAGTCCCAGAGATCCCCCATTCTGTACTGCCCCAGCACTGGAGTTACAAGCATGCCACAGCACTCGCTTTTTCACATGGGGGATCAAACTTGTGTGAAAAGCTCTTTACCACTGAGCCACCTCCCCAGCCCTAGGCAACCTATTTTAAAAGTATGTTAAAGCTTAAAAATCTGCAATAATTAGGCTATATATGAACAGTGGTTGTTGTTAAAAATCACTACTAAAAATAATTCTGGCATCACACTTGATCATTTAGTGACTCGGGGAAATGTCTGCACATCTGCATAAAGAGAAGGAACATCATAAGTATTTGCCTTATTCTACTCACTACAGCAACTGAGAGATAGAGAATGCCTATTAAATTTTATGATGAGTGAATTTTGTGGGGTTTTGTTTTGTTCCCTAGATCTGAAACCCTTATCTGCAACTAAAGTTCACTGCAAACCTGACTCAGATAGTGTGCCCAAGCTTCTTTTTTTTTTTTTTTAATATTTTTATTTATTATGTATACAGTGCTCTGCCTACACCTGCAGGACAGAAGAAGGCATCAGATCACATTACAGATGGTTGTGAGCCACCATGTGGTTGCTGGGAATTGAACTCAGGACCTCTGGAAGAGCAGGCAGTGCTCTTAACCTCTGAGCTATCTCTCCAAGATTTGAAACAAATAGTAATGATATAAAATCGTTTTCTTATAAACATTTAACTACCACTTTAATTCAGAGAATTGGGTAAATGTTTACTAATTTAATACAAATTTACTACAAACAAAACAAAACCAAAACAACCAACTAAACAAAATCCACCCAAATCAGAAAACTTAGCATTTAAGTTAGGTATAATAGGTTTTGTTATTGTGATAGTTATCACTGAAGGTCTAGGCAGTGGTGAAGCCAACACTGCAACAGCAGTGCAAGAACCCTACTGAATGGATGGAATTTAAATAAAACTAAGGAAGCCCAATGTGCAAACATTTGTGCTCATGAGTGTGTGTGTGTGTGTGTGTATTTTGGGGTTTTTGAGACATGGTTTCTCTGTGTAGCCTTGGTTGTGCTGGACTCACTATGTAGACCAGTCTGACCTCTAACTCACAGGCCTGCCTCTGCCGCCCAATGCTGGGATTAAAGGCGGGTGCCACCACACCTGGCTTAAGTATTTAAATGCCTGGCTCAACCATTTAAATGTAAAAAAGTGGGGGGTTGGGGATGCCGAGATCTCATCCAAACAGCCACATTCTATTTGCTGGTTCCCATAATCTTATGGCCACATCACAATGCAAAACGCACTCAAAAGTTTCCATTGTCTTTCACAGTCTGGACACTGTATACATATTAAAATTCTCAAGCAATCTGTAAATTGTAATCCCCTATAAAATCAAAAAGCAAATTATATACTTCCAACATCCAATGGCACAGAATATACATTAGCATTTCAAAGGGTTCATAGTAAGGAAATACTAGCATAAGCAAGACCAAAAAAATCAGGACAAACTCCAAACCCTGTAGCCCCATGTCCAATGTCAAAGGGCTCAGACAGCTCTGCCCTTCCTGCTTTGCCGTCAGGGCTTTGTGTCCTCTCAGATCCTCCACCAAACCCAGACACAGGCTGCCTGGCCTCAGAGGCTCTTTGAAGCCTCGGAAAATGATTCAACAACCCCTTTCCGCATGCATTCTTTATGTCTAAAGCCACAGCCGGCAAGGGACACTGGTAAGCTCAGCTGCAAGCTTGAGGTAAATCCTCACTCACCCTGAATCACATTTGCAGCAGCTTCTGTTACTTGTTCCTTAGGGGTTTTCCTTCCACAGTTGGAAGCTTAGCTGGGTGGCTTTCTGCCCTGAGGGTACCCCTTCCTGTAACCTCCGTACCTCTTCCAGCACGAGCGCTGGCCGCACAGTTCCCTGGTACTCTTTTTCTCTTCAAAGTGTACATTTTCTATTTCTTTCTGTCTCGTTTACTTTTTTTCATAGTAGACCTGCCCAAGAGTGATTACTAGTAACCATTTAGCAGAGTCAATGTTAGGCTATCTTAAAATGTCCTCCATCCAAGAAATTGGTCCTTTGCTTTTACATTTAGTCCCAGACAAGTTCTTAGGACAGAGGCAGAAAGCAGTCACATCCTTTGACAAAACATCACAAGAATGTTCCATAGCCCAGCTGCTACCCTTGTTCCACACCCCCGCCCGACTGTCTTGAGTAGGGCCTCCACAGTCCACAGAGCTCTCATCACGACTGTCTGCCAAACTCCTACAGGGATGGCCTATTAAACTCTGCTTAAAGTGTCCAACCACTTTTCTAGTCCAAACTTCCAGAGTCTTCTATACTCCTCCTAAGTCAGAATGGTCAGGCTTGTCACAGCAACAGGTCACTTTCTAGTGCCAATTTTTGTCCTAGTCACTTTCCTATTACTATGTATGGTAAACAGCATGACCAAGGCAATTCATAGAAGGAAAGCTTTGTTTAGGCCTATGGCTCCAGAGGATAAGAGTCTTCTATCACAATCACAGTGGGAACCATGGCAGCAGGCAGATACGGCACCTGGACAAGCAAGCTGCGAGCTCACATCTTAAACAGCAATCAGGAAGCAGAGAACATACTTACAATGACACCAGGGTTTGAACTCCCAAAGCTCACCCCAATGATATACTTCCTACAGCAAGACACACCTCTAAACTCTCAAAGAGGGCTTTCAACTAAGATCCAGATATTCAAATAAATGATACTATGGAGGGCATCTCATTCAAAGCACCAAAGGACCCATTTCCTCTGACTCCATAAGTCCACCTGAGATCTCACCATAAGAGATAAAGTTTACAGGTTCCCATCAAGTTAACATCTACTACTGGGGACTTCTTATTTTAGAAGTCCAGAAAAACAAGTTCCTATGCTATGACCACTGGAATAAGAAACAATTGTCAAAGGAAAACAAAAGAGCTTTTCTGGCTAAACTGTTAATGAAAACTTAATGATATATAACTATTTCAAATTCACAGGTTACTACGTATGGGTCTGTTGTACTGAAAGTATTTTCATAGCTTAAAATTTTTTTACCCACGTATGGAAAAGAAGATTTGAACAAACCCACTCTGTATCTTTCAATATAGGAACAGTTTCATTAACTTTTAACAATGATAAATATAGCTGTTCTAAGTCAGCCAAAGAATCATTAAGTAATATGGATAATATTCTGTTAATACTTCTTTATCAGAATCTATTTTTAATTGTACAAATATTTAACAACAAAACTTTGCTTCAGTGTTCTGGTACGAAACGTGACTTTATGTTTTAAAGAAAGCATACTAGTAGGTAAATATGATTTCCTCTGACACAGACAGGGAGAAGCCAAGGAAGACTCAGGGATAAAGAAGGAATGGACTACTCAGAGAAATATTTTCAGATGAGAAACAACTGAGTGGATTTTTGTTAAATTCATCACTGTTATTTAGTCACTATATGAAATAATCACTATGTACTTGGAAACAGAACTAAAACCTCTGCATACTATTTGGGTAACCATTAAGTGACTGGCACTCAGCATTTATGGGTATGTATGCATAAGAACACAGGTGCCCGCAGAGTCCAGAAGATGGTGTCAGATCACTTGCAGCTGGACTTACATGTGGTTGTGAGCCACCTGACTTGGGTGCTGGGAACCAATATTAGGTCCTCTGGAAAAGCAGCAAGTGCTCTTAACCATTGTGCCATCATTCCAGCCCCTTTTATTTTTAGAAATACTTAGCTTCATATTTTCAATAGAAACAGGGTGACTAAATTCCAGAATTAAAAAAAAGAAGAAACAAACAAACAAAAAAAGAACTTGAAAATTTAAGCTTCTCAGAGCTATATAACGCTAATCCTTTTCTTTTCTTTTTTTTTTTTTTAACTACTGGAGCGATTTAGAAATTAGGAACCGAATTTAAAACCCATCCAGTGCTGAATCATATATGTCACCACTAGTGGTTTCTCATTTAACACATAGTGATCATGAAGTTTGTAACCGTTCCTTATCATGTACTCCAGAATTTATCACCCTAAAACCACGCATGTGTCAGAGTCAGAGGCTTACAGGCTCCCCCCACTTTCACATGGCTCTCTGCTCTTTGCTTGTGGTATAAGATGTGATCTCTCAAACACTCCTGCTATCATACCTGCATCCTCCTCCACCCCACGACAGACTCTTATCCCGCTGGGAACATAACCCAAAATAAATTCTTTTTTTTGTTTGTTTCTTTTGTTTTGTTTTTCGAGACAGGGTTTCTCTGTGTAGCCTTGGCCATCCTGGACTCACTTTGGAGACCAGGCTGGCCTCAAACTCACAGCGATTCGCCTGCCTCTGCCTCCCGAGTGCTGAGATTAAAGGCGTGCGCCACAACGCCTGGCTCCAAAATAAATTCTTTCATCTATACATTGCCTTAGTCATGGTATTTTATCACAGCAACAGAAAACTAACTACTACAATCACATATCATGGTTAACTGTCTTTGAGAATTAATGCCAAGGGTGCAGAATAAAAATTAAATAAAGTATGTTAATGAGATATACATATATTTAATTAAAGCAAACTAAATGCACTTAACATTTAAAGAATGAAAATAGGAAAAAAAAAAAAAACAAAAAAACCCAAACAGCTGAAATCCCTGGATACTCTAATATTTTCTTGAACAGTAAGGGGAATTTTTGTTTGTGAAAATAGCAGCAAATGGGCCAGCAAATTGCACTTAGTGCCTACTCCCAAGCCTTCCAATCTGAGGCCCAAAGACCACATGGGGAAGGAAAACAGACTCCACAAAATTCTCTTCTGACCTCCATAGCTATGATATGCTTCTGTGCCCTCACACTCAAAATAAATAAGGGTTTTGAAAATTGATAACTTTAAAAAATGAAATTCTATACTAAGTGAAATGACAGTCCTAAGCACATTTAAGACAGAGTGACAAAGAATACCTAGGGAAATTGAAAGTTGCTGTGGTTTTACAAAGAAAAATTAAAAACATTTTACTAAGTACAAAAGAATTAAACTAATGTCAGTCTAATTTTAAACTTCACTTATATAAGAAAAAAATATTATGCGGCTCCAGGCTTAGGAGCACTTGTTGCTCTTAGAGAGGACCTAGGTTCAGTTCCTGGCACAACTACCATGGGATCTAATGCCTTCTTCTGGCAAGCATTATATGAACATAGTACACAGACATACATGTAGGCAAAAACACTCATACACATTTAAAAAATAATAATGATAAATTAAATGTAAATGCTATTAAGAAAAACCCTGGGCACGTTGGAACACATCATTAATCCCAGCACTTGGGGAGGGGGGGGGGATTTCTGTAAATTTGGAATTAGCTTGAACTACATAGCAATTCCAAGGCCAGGCATGGCTACACAGAAATTTTGTCTTAGGCAAGCAAATAAAAATAAATTAATTAATTAAAAAAAAAAAAAGGGCAGGACTTTAATGAAACTTGAGTACAACCGGTTTTGTTTAAGTCATGACAGTCTTAATGTTAAGTGGCAAGGGAGAAGAAGAGGCGGGTTAGGGAAGAGGTGGGAACACACAGTGCCAGCATGCTTTGGTAAGAAGAAAATGTTCCTGTTGAGTGCAGTTGTCTTTAAAAAATCAATAAAACAAGAAACGGAAGTGGAAAATGCAATTGAATCTATGAAATGTCGAGGAGTCCCTGTTGTGTGAAAACTAAACATGCTCTACTTAATAAGCAGTGGGTGGCATAATTTAAAAGACAAAGGCTCAGCATGGTGGTGCAATGCCTTTGATTCCTGAAGTTGGGAAGCAGAGGCTGGTGGGTCTACTTGAGTGCAAGGCCAGCCTGGTCTACATAGTAAGATCCAGGTCAGCTGGGGTCCAGGTCAGTGAGCCTATTCTCAAACAAACAACAGTAACAAAAGGGGCAATGACGCTTACAAATCAGTCTCCTGATCATGAAAAAGTAACCTCCACCTAAAGGCAATTACTGCGCATTCAACTGCCTAGGTCCAAAATGAAGCTATGATTTTAAACACCAAATGACTGGAATGGATTATTTCAGACATATAGTCAACCAATCAAGATCATACCAGCCTCCACAAAAAAATGAAAGGCCACCAAGGAATATCAACCTCACATAATAAAATATTTTGTATCACTGACTAATTTGTCAAAATGTCACCTTTATTTTAGATCAACAACAAGCATAAACAGCAGAAACTCACTCAAGACAGTCCCCTGACCCAGAAGCACAGTGTGACAGTCAATACTACTGATGAGTCTAACTTTTGATCTCCTAAAATTACCAGCAGTGAGCTAGAAAACAAGATGAAGAAAAGCAAAGAAGAAACCAGTCTTGTAGACAGAAAACCACAAGGCATTTGTACAAAGCAAATACAAACATGTATACTGGGGAAGAGGGGTTATATTTAGATATAAAACTGTATAAAAGATATCCTTACAATGTGAAATTAGGAGCAATAAATTGGTAAGAACTACAAATAGTCTAGAAACAGTAAAGGGTTAAGTAAGCACAAGCTACCTAGAGTACTAATAACACTCTTAGTTTCAGCAACAATTGTATATAAAATGTAAACACTCTACCAGGTATCTGGGAAGTGGGTAATGTGCTCACTGCTGCTCAGGAAGACTGACTTTGGGGTTTCCTCTTTATAGACAAGCACTCTCGTCAGGGTGTCACAACTCCACAGTTATAATACTTCACTACACATCTAAGATCAACTATTTTAAAAGCGCGCGTGCGCGCGCGCGCGCACACACACACACACACAGAGAGAGAGAGAGACAGACAGACAGACAGACAGACAGACAGACAGACAGAGACAGAGACACTGATGAATTTGTACCTAGTGCTGAGAGTGAGCTTTGAGGACATGTCTCTCTCCCAGGCTGCCTATTTTGGTCCAGCCTAGCAGCTGTGGCAAGTGATCCTGGTGCATTAGCAGGATGCAGCAGCTGCATGTGTTCTCTGGCAGCAGAATAAATGCAATGCTTGTCCCAAATGACTGGCCCAAGCAGCTGCCCCAGCCATTCAGATGTTTGTTGCACTAGGTCACAAAGTCGGGTGTTCCATGGTACACTCTAAAGACTGCACAACTAAGGCAAGCCTTGTCTCTATGAAAGGCATCTGGGTCAAGACAAAGCCTTGGTACCTTCTTTGCCCACACCTTTACCTGAAGCCAGGTTCTGAGTGCTATCCATCTAGTACTTTAAATCTCTACAGTCTTTCTCTCTAGCCTGCACTTAGTGCTTAAATCTCTCTCTCTCTCTCTCTCTCTCTCTCTCTCTCTCTCTCTCTCTCTCTCTCTCTCTCTCTCAATCTTGGCCTTTCAAACATGTCTTCCATAAATACCATTCTAAAACATAAATCTGACTACCCCATATATGTAAACTACAAGCTCTCCACTCAAAATGCATTTGTTCAGAATCTAGTGACAGAAGGAGCAGTTTAATTTCTATTTTGATCTAGGACACAGGTAAAAGGGAGCAGAGAAAGTATTACTTCATCCAAGAGTCTGCGATGGAAAATAAGGTTCTTTGTGATCTCATCCTAACTAGTTTGCGATATTCTCTGCTATGAGCCCTGTGTTCTTATTAGACGGAACCACTTATGCTTCCCTCAAAGGCATCTCATTCTTTTAAATCCATTTTCCCCCAATCGCTGAGGGTTTGCAGCCTTTCTCTGTGCATGCTGTTAGCACTCATTCACTCTTGAAAGCAGAGCTGCATGTCCACATTACTACAATGTCTTGCTTGAGCCTCTCCTGCCTTATGCTGCTGTTGACATGACAGACTCTAGCCCATTATCAGCTGCTGAGAGGCCAGAGTCATGGTTGACAGACCATAATACTTCATGTACTTCATGAGGAAGCAGAAGATTGGCATTGAGCACTATCTACCTTTCCACTGTACTTATTTATTAACTTATTAAAAAGTTAATTCCCAATCATCCGTGCCTCAGGAGACTGGACTGGGCCAGCAAAGTAGCTCAGAGGGGAAAGACATTTGCCACAAAATCTGACAACCTCAGATAGATCTATGAAACCCACATGATAGACCGGTAGTTCTCAAGCTCTGGGTTGTGACCCCTTTGAAGGCTAAGTAAGACCATCAGAAAACATTATGATTCGTAACAGTAGCAAAATAACAGTTATGAAGTAGCAACAAAAATATTTTTTTTAACAAAAATAATTTTATGGTTGGGGTCACCACATGAGGAACTGTATTAAGGGGTCACAGCGTTAGGAAGGTTGAGCACCACTGTGACAGACAAAAGAATCAACTCCTACAAGTTGCACACTTTGTAATACATAACACACACACACGCACACACACACACACACACACACACTCACACTCACACTATTTTAAAGAAACTATGGAGTAAAGTGACATGATGGAGTAAATTGGAGTGCAGTGAAATGAAGAAAAAAAATTAGTAACAGACATATTCATACTGAGGAAGGCTTACAATCTGTTGGAAAGACTAAAAAATATTAAAGGAAAAAATTATTTAAAGTGATCTTAAAGGAGGATGGCTTCCTGAGGCAGCTTTCAAAGACCTCAATATTTCCTTTACGGCCAAAACTAACACTGCTTTAATGACCTCTACTTTTTGAGCTAGAAAAGTAACTATAAAAGCCAGTTTTGCTTTAGCTAAGCATACTGTATTTTTCTGACCTCTAAATGCAAAATTTTGGAGTTTGAAGAAATGAAATGTAGACCTTTTAGCATTAGGGGGTTGGGTGTTTCTTTGTTTTGGGTTGAATGTGGGTGTTTCCCACCAAAATATTTAATTGTTTGACAATCTACTTATTTCAAGATTTAATTATAAATTGACAGAAAGATGTAAAATGTTCCCTTATGAGTTTCACATTTTACTTAGAAATGTCAGGTACAATGATTCATATGTATAGTTCCAGCTCCTTGGAAGGCTGAGGCGGCAGGATTGTTCAGACCACAAGAAAGAGACCAGCCTGGGCAACAATATAATCAGATCTTATCTAAAAAAATATAAACAAACAAAAACTAGTGCCTAAAATTGTAAGTTCTCCAGATTTGATATACACTTAAAAATTCACTATTACTGTTTCAATCGGCTTAAAGCTAAAAATGGAAAGTTCAGAACTCTATCACACACTTTGCTGATAGGCATTAGGGATTACTGGGAACAAAAGGTTAAATCCGTAGCTCTATGGGCCTTCGACAAGGAGGGGAATTCCTTCAATAAATGGTACTGGACAGCTGGGCGTCTGTATGGACAAAAGACCATCATGGACAGTTAGTTGATTATATAAACAAGAAGTAAGTGAACATGGCTTTCTCAAGATGCTTAGATTAAGATTTATTAAGATTTAAAACTCTGAAACTTTTAGAGAATAGCATGTTTTAGATAGAACATCTAAACACAACCCATAGGGGAAAAAACATTAAGCCAGATTTCAATGAAACTTTCAATATATTAAAGACAAGATGATGGGGGCTGGAGAGATAGCTCAGTTAGGAAAGCCCCTGCTGTACAAGGAGACCCAGCTTATCGGTTGTAAGCTGTGTCCACATATCTGTATTGATATGAGTTCTGTTGCTATCAATTGATGACATAGCACATTTACCTATAGCAGAACTTGTATACAAACTAAAAAAAACTCCCACATTAGACATATACCATTTCACCAGTTACCATTTGAAAAGAAACTAATTTGTTTCTCAGCTATGTGTTCTAGAAATAGGCATGTGACAGAACAGATGAAATTTGATCTACTTTCTGCTTTAGTCTAAGTACTGAAAATTTGCCCAGTCATTGACAACTTTTTTACTCAATCGTCCTTCCTTCCTGTACTCAATGTCCCCAATAATGGAAAGTGTTAATGGCCACATTTCTTTTTTTTTTTTTTTTTCGAGAGAGGGTTTCTCTGTATAGCCTTGGCTGTCCTGGACTCACTTTGTAGACCAGGCTGGCCTCGAACTCACAGCGATCCGCCTGCCCCTACCTCCCGGGTGCTGGGATTAAAGGCGTGCGCCACCACGCCCGGCTCCCTAAAGATTTATTTTATTATTATGTATACAGTGTTGTCTGCTTGTTTACTTGTAGGCCAGAAGAGGGCACCAGGTTACATTATAGATGGTTGTGAGCCACCATGTGGTTGCTGGGAATTGAACTCAGGACCTTTGGAAGAGCAGACGATGCTCTTAACCACTGAGCCATCTCTCCAGCCCCAAAGATTTATTTATTTATTATGTATACAGATTTTGTTATAGATGGTTATGAGCTAACATGTGGTTGCTGGGAATTGAACTCATGACCTTTGGAAGGGCAGTCAGTGCTCTTACCCTCTGAGCCACCTCTCCAGCCCTAATGGCCACATTTCTAAGACCCCCATTCAGATTATTTTTTTCTCTGTACGTCTTAGTATCTCTGTCTGTCTGCCTGCCTGTCCCTTTGGTTTTTAAAAAGAGGGTTTCTCTGTGTAATCTTGGCTGTCCTGGAACTCACTGTGTAGATCAGGCTGGCCTCAAACTCAGATATCCACCTGCCTCTGCCTACTGAGTGCTGGGATTAAAGACAGGCACCACTACCAGTAGCCTTTAGTATCCTTTAAAAGACACTTATTTATTTATTTATTTATTGGTTTTTCAAGACATGGTTTCTCTATGTTATCTTGGCCATCCTGGACTCTCTTTGGAGACCAGGCTGGCCTCGAACTCACAGAGATCCACCTGCCTCTGCCTCCTGACTCCTGGGATTAAAGGCGTGCGCCACCACACCAGGCTTATTTTTATTTTTTATGTATATGTGAATACCAACATGTATGTATGTATACCATGTGAATACCTACCCCCCTATGAGGCCAGAAAGGGTACTGGAGTTACAAGTGGGTACCTGCCATCATCTGCATGCTGGGAATTGAACCCAGGTCTTCTGCAAAAGCATTAAGTTCTCTTAACTTCAGCCCTTGAGCAATGGATGGACCAGAGAATATTTTTTTTCCTGATTGATTTCACAGTACAACATAAAGAGTTAGTATATTCTTGTCTCTATTTCAAGGGTACATGAATTACCAATTATACAAACCCTGGACATATACCTGAAGTAACTATTCACTACAAGCAAGCTATGGGGTTGGCCTAAGTGCCTATGCATATATGAACAGATAAAGAAAATGGAGCTTATTTAGCCATAAAGAAAATGAAATCATGCTTGCAGGAAATTGGATGGAACTGAAAATCATCATATTAAATGAAATAAGCCTGATTCAAGAGATGAATGTCTCATGTTTTCTCTCTTATATAAAGCCTGGATTTGAAATTTGGGACAAGAGAGGGCAATGGGGAGTTGCACAGAATCAAAATATATTGCAAATGTTACAAAAATAAAATGAAGTGATTTATGTATACACTCAATACTTGCTAATAAAAGTTGATGGATGGCTACTTCATTTCTTTCTCAAATTCAAAAGCAATTTCTATTAGCCTTGCTTATTACAGATATAAATAGAAATTATATCCTACCTTAACCTCTACCACAGCTTGCTACTTTCAAACAAAAATATACACTAACCCAGAATAATTCTTTAATAGAAACCCACAACTAATGCTGTAAGTTAGAAAACAAATTTTACTTTTATGTATATGTGACATGCCAACAAAGTATATGCTAAATACCTTTAAAAACAAGTAAAAATAGATTATCATCACTCATTTGAAGTTTGATTATGATTACAAAGATTAAAATATCTAGTTTTAATTTACAAAATCTATTTGCTTAACAAATTTTCATGATTAAAAACAAAATTAAAACTACTGGAACCTATCACCAAGTGTGGTGGCACACACCTTTAATTCCAGCACTCAGGAAGCAGAGGCAGGTGGATCTCGGAGAATCTGAAGCCAGCCTGGTCTACACAGTGGGTTCCAGAACAGCCATGGCTACATAGAGATGCCTTGTCTCAAAAACACACAAACAAACAACAATAAAAGCTACTGGAACAAGTTAAAGGAAAAACACTATGCTTCTCAATTTATTTTATTTTATTTTTCAAATTTCTTACTTTTACAGCAAGTAATTATATTCATTGGTGTGTAAGTGCCAGATATACAAAATGAGGCTTCAGCCAGGCCTTCTAGATATATCCTTCAATGCAAGAAGTTTTACCAGTAGAACAACCTGAATACAAATTTATCAAGAGTCTATTAAAAGCAACAAACAGAGCCAAGGAGATGGTTCAGCACCTAAACTGCTTACCATATAAGCAGCAATCCTAAGAACCAGAATTCAGATTCCCAACACCAATACAGTTTGGTGGACTGCCTGTAATTCCAGTGCAGAGAAGTAGAGATAGGCAGTCCCTGAGTTAGCCTGGCTAGCTACACTAGCTGCATTCATGGGGTAAAGTCAAACACCTACCTCAATTAATAAGGTGAAGAACTTTTTAGCAAGACTCTCAATGTCAACCTTGGAGCCCCACATGCCCACATGTCCATGTGCCCACCATGAACACACACACACACACACACACACACACACACGAGCAAAATATTTAAATTTTAAAAATAAAATCTAGCCAGGCATGGTGGCTTTAATCCCCACACTCAGGGAGGCAGAGGCAGATGGATCACTGTGAGTTCAAGGACAGCCTGGTCTACAAAATGAGTACAGGATAGCCAGCGCTACACAGAGAAATCCTGTTTTAAAAAAACAAAACAAAACAACAACAACAACAACAAACTAAAATGTAACAAATAGAAAATGTACTAATTGTCTATTAGAAAACTATACAAATAAGTTTAAACATGGAATGCTTTAAATGGGTCATTGGATAAACATGTTTAATGATAAAGCAAGAAAGATGGCAAATTACTAATGAACATTTTTAATTATGCAGACACTGCACATGAAAATAGGAAAATCTGAAACGAGGTCAGCATACATTTCCTAATGAAACAGGGAGACAGAGAATTCTAGATGACAATTTACCAAAATTGCACCAGTGTTGCTTACAGCAGTGTCTACTCAGCAACATCAACACCATCTACTGTCAGAAGCACACACTCTGGGACCCTGCACAAGTCTGGCTATATCAGAAGCCCTAAGGTGAAGCCTGCCAATCTGGCTTCAGTGGCTGCAAGATGTGCGAAAGACCCAATAATCTAGACTTTTTAAAAATTAAAATCAGGATCCCTCTGAGCCTCTGCTGAAATCCATGAACTTTCTTCTGGAAAAGCATACATTTGGACGAATGCACAGTTCACATGCAAACATGGTATCTGCTGTGAGGCAGTCCTCTACCCAAGTGGAATCTACAGAGCTCTACAACACTTTACCTACAACACTCTCTATTGCACAGAAATTGCCAAAATTAAATTAAATTACAAACAAAAAATTAAGAGTAAGCTATGAGGCAAGCCCTCAAGTACAACATATCACTATGTCTTCCAGCTTGTCTTTATTTACTTAGATTGCAAGACTGACAAAACCTATGGGGCCTAACTTTCAAATTTCAGAACTTTGTTGAGTTTATAGGTTGGACTGGTGGCCTTTCCAATTCAGAGTCTAACGTGATCATGACTCCATTTGGCTCTCAATCTTCCTGGCTGCAAGAGTAAATCTCTTAGAGAGTTTTTTTAAGCTCATGGTTTTTCTCGGTGTGGTTCATGACTCATATCCTACACCATGCACTTTAAGCACATCCTTTATTCCTTTATATTTTATACTAAGAACTAAAAGTAAATCATACTGACCTAAAATTATGGCACCATAACAAAAGAACAGTCCAAAATTTTAAATGTTGATTAGAGCATCTATAACTGTCAAAGTTTATTTTCCCAAACAATTTTGGGTTTCTGTGTGAATATATGTGTGTGAATACACACACACACACACACACACACTATGATAATAAATTGAACCACATTAAAATATTAATGTTAACGTAGAAAAACATTCCATTAAAAAAAAAACCACTGTGTGCACACCTGCTATTCTCCTATCAACTTAAGCAGGAAACCATTTCTCCTCTACATCATGAGCAATAGAAAAGTACTTATTAAAACATTAATCACAGTCCATTATATTCTGACTCACTGCCAAAAATTCCCATTACATCATTGAAAATATCTATTAACCAAAACCTGCTTCTGACAAGTTACAGGAGTGCCATGTTTAAAACTCAGTAATGTAAAAGTCTATTTTAAAAGAATAGTCACAAAATTGATTTTGCAGTGGCAGCAAAAATAATTAATTTTTTCCGACATTTATTACTGCAGAGTTGACTTAGCTAGTGTTTCTAATGTAAAATTATTCAAAAATATTTCAAATTTTACATTATTAGACACTTTTGCCATGAAAACATTAAATACCAATGTCTAAAATTAAATCACTTTAAACTATGCTGAATATACCCCTCTAAATAAAACTATGCTCACTTGTGTAAATATGGGTCTTGTTTAGAGCCACATTTCACAGGAAATTGTCCCAAATGAAAACCATCCCTGTTTTCCACTCCCACTCTTTAGGATTTATGTTTTTGCATTTAAAACTAGTTATATTAAAAAAAGGGGGGGGGGGGAACCAGCCCCCCACCCCCAGTCAGAATCCTGACTACTCCGGGGTCTCAGGACTGTGCAGAAATGCCTAGATTGCATTTCTCCAGCTGCTTGTTTGGGAAGTGGCAACATTGGTTTCCCACCCTACGGTAGAGTCTACCACAAACCAGGAGGAAAGTATAAAATGCTTAATTAATAAAATGCTAAGCCAAAGGCAAAGGGTTTGTAGGCAACTGTTACCCAGGACAGAAACCACTTATGGGAAATGATTTCACATTCTGGGGAGAAGGGGCTCAATATTGAAATCATTGGTTATTTTTCCTACTTACTTATATCTCAAAGTTTTTCAATAATGGCTATGTATTTCCTACAATGAGAAGAAAGGGAGAAAAAGCAATGAACTTATTTTAATTTCTTAAAATTACCAAAGAGGCTGACTTGCCCTGATACATTGGGCTCACTGCTTCTTTCAGTTTACACTTTCATAGCATCTCTTTCCAAAAAATGAGTGACAACTCCTACAGCTCATATAAAATTAAGAATTTCTAGTGTTCTCGTTTATGTTTTTGTTAATGTTTCTTGCATTTCATCTAATTAGAAAACTCATGATAGAAGAATTTACAGTTATTTAAAAATTAATCATATCTTAGTTAATAAGGAAACAGAAAAGAAACAGACCAAGTTGAGAATCACAGACCATGATACACATAATTTGCCAGAGTACTTTAGTCAAGTCTGTGTGTTTTATATTTGAAAGGTTAAAGGCATCACTAAATGACACACATCTAATCACCTCCCACTAACTCAATATCCAGGTTCCTTTTTTAGTTTTTTTCTTTAGTCTCTTTAAATGGAAATGCAATTTCTACATTCCTAATTTTACAAAGAATATCTCTATATGAAAGTGTTTGTTAAGACGGCATGTTGTTGCTGTTTTGATTTGTTGTTGTTTTGTTTTGCTTTTTGCGACAGGGTTTCTCTGTGTAGCCTTGGCTGTTCAGGACTTGCTTTGTAGACCAGGCTGGCCTCAAACTCACAGAGATCTGCCTGCCTCTGCCTCCTCCAGTGCTGAGATTAAAGGCATGTGCCACCATGCACAGCTAAGACAGTTATGACTATTTCAAGACACAGAAAAATAGACAACTAAATCCCAGTTTGTGATCCCAATCTCTCAATTAGAAAATGAAGCTTTAACGAATGATTTTACACTCTGTTGTCAATTTAACCTAGGAACAGACATGGAATTCAAAGAGACTCATTCTCCAATTGCAACTTCTGCTTCTTTTTCTCTCCTTATAAACATACAATTCATTAAACAACAGTATGATGAGATGCCAAGTAGTCACTAGAGCCCCCAATCTAAACTGATGGTAACCAAAAATATAAGACACATACACAAGCATTTGGCGGCCAAAAATATTTAAATAAAGTAATTAGTCAACTAACTAATAAAGGCAAGGCTTGGGACAGGGAAATGGCTGGTGGGTACAGTGCCTGCTGCACAAGCTTAAGGACCTGAGTTGGCATTGCCAGCATTCACGTACAAGCTGGTGGATGCTCAGTGCTTGGAAGGCAGAGACAGGAAGACCCCAGGAGCAAGCCCATTGAGCACAATCAGTGAAATTCAGGTTTAGTGAGAGACTGCCACAAAACATAAGGTGGAGAATCACTGAAAAAGACATACCGACCTCTGGCCTCCACACAGAGACATGAGCACATACACATACCCTCATGTGCAGAATTCCAAGTAATTTAAATAGACACTGCACCACCAAGAAATTGGAGAAGAGCTCCCTGAAGATGGGAGAAGGAGGTAAGAGTAACTCTACAGTAGAGAAGCTTAACAACTCCTCAGCTTGGCGACCGATCAAGGTTGACACCAAATGCAGCAGGACATACAAACAATATATATTCTCCCTTCCCCCTGCTCCCCTTCCCCGCTCTTTTTTGTTTTCCTTGAGACAAGGTCTGACTGCATCTCTGGCTGTCCTGGAACTCACTATGTAGACAAGGCTGGCCTTGAACACACAGAGATCTGCCTGGCTCTGGAATTAAAGGCTGGTGCCACTCCATCCAGCTAACAATATATATATTCTTGGCGTGATGAAAATAGTAACCGATGTTTGTGGTACGCCTCATCAACATGTATAACCCTGATCTCATTGTGAAGGGTGAAGAAGCATATAAATGTCTATGAAAGGATGTTCTACAAAATACAGGCATGATACACTCCAGGCAATCATGGTCATCAGGGACAGAGAGCCTCAACAACATTGCCAAAGCAAAGAAGAGCCCACGAGAAAGGCTATTAAGTATGTCATAATCCTTAATAGGAACTGGAATAGAAAAAATGCTAGGTAAGACTAAGGGAATCTAAAGAAAGAAATTTTAGTTAACAAAAATAATTCAATCTTGGTTAATTCTAACAAAGATGCCATACCACTGCTAGCTGTCAGAAGGGAAATGATGCAGACTATGGGGATGAGATGATATAGTCTACTTGTATATTCTCTGTCTTAGCAGTGACTTTATGAATCCAAAGCTGCTCTAATACAGTCACTCTGGGAGAGCAGCAGAGACAGGGTCTCATTTCCTGGCCTATGCTAGCCTCCACCTCACTGTGCACTACACACTTCTGTTTCTGCCCCGAGAGTGACATGTATGAGCCACCACACCTGGGAAAGGCCTGTGCATGTTTGTTTTGTTTTGTTAATTTCTAGCAGACTTTTTTGCAGTAATGTATATGCTGATGCTAACATCTGCATGAATATATGAAGAAGTTGAAATAGCAAAATATAAAAAACAAAATAAAACCAAGCCAGACCACACAAAAATAAGCTACAGGACTGATGTCCATATTCAGAATTACTATTAAATCAAAGTAATCAGGACACCATAATTCCAGTGTCATCAGCAAACAAAGCAGTAATCAGAGGCACACACGTGTACAGTCAGCTCACTTCTCACTAAGGCACAGATGTACTTCAGTGGAGAAAAGGCGGTCTTTGACAATCTGTACAAAACCACTCAATATCCTTATGTCCCTGAAAAACACCAGAGCATAATTCTCACCACATAAAAAATGAGCTGCAAAGGAATCGCAGACCTAAATGACATCATACCCAAGACAACAATAAAGTGTCTAAAAGAAAACATGTGCAAAGTTACTCTGACTGATTCAGGGCAAAGCTTCCTGGATATGACACCTAAAGCATAAGCTATAAAAAGGAAAATAAAACTAGGTAAAATGGACTCAATCAAAATTAGAATCTACATCCTTCCAAAGAACACTTAGGAACTGAAAAGATAAGCCCCAGACTGAGAAGGTATGTTTGTCAGTCATATCAGGTATCTTAAATCTAGAATAGACAAAAATATATTGCTTTAGACTCAGTTTAAAAAATACAATAAACCACCCAACAACAAAAGGAGTAAAAGATCTGAGGAAACACTTCATCAAAAAAAAAAGAAGAAGAAGAAGAAAAGCAGCAAAGCACATGAAGTGATTCTCAGTGTCGCCAATCACTAGAGAAATAACCTTTCAAACACAGTACCACCACCCATCCATTAAAATAGCTAAAAGTTTGTAAAGATTAACTATATCGAGTGCTGACAAATGAGGTAACTGAAGCTCGGAGACTCCACAGGAGAAGGTGAACAAAAAATGATGTAACCCCTTCGGAAAACAGCTGTGAGTTTCTTAAAAACTTAAATAAGTATCTATAAATGGCACAATCTTCTGCTCCTAAGTATTCAATCCAAAAAAAGCAAATATGCACATTCTGAGAGAAGTATTCCTACCAGATTTGGTTAAAAGACCAACACTGCAGAACAATTTGGAAATAACTCAAATACCTATCAGCAGGTAAAGAGATAAACTGTGGTACATACAAAAAATGGGATGCTGCTTTGTAATAAAAACCAATGAATTGGGGCTGGAGAGATGGCCCAGCGGTTGAGAGCTCTGATTAACCTTCCAAAGGACAACAGAAGATGAGAGAGAGGCTGAGAAAAGAGAGAGGGAGGGGGGAGGGAGGGAGGGAGGGAAGGAGAGAAGGAGAAAGGGAGAGAGAGAGAACACAGACTCAGGGAGACAGGCAAGTGGATCTTTGTGAATTCCAGGCCAGCCTGGTCTATAAAGCGAATCCCAGACTGCCAAGGCTACACAAAGAATATCCACCCCCCGCCCCCCGCCCTCTCTCACACACACACAGCACACCAAGCAAACAAACAGAAACCAAAACCTAATGAATCACTGATTCATACACTACAGCATGGGTGACTGACAAAGTGTACTATACTAACCCAAACAAGCCAGACAAAACCAAACACATCTAGTATTATTTCATTCATTTAAAATGCTAAAAGCTATAAATGAATGTATAATTTGGAAAGCATATTAGTGGGTTTCCTGGTGGAGACTGAGAGGTTAGGAGAAAAAATCACAAGTGACAGCAGGAAACTTTAGGAGTCTATAGACACATTTGTTACCCTGATTATGCTTACAAAAGCTCAGCAAACCCTATCCTTTAATCATGTGGGTAAAGACAGAAGGTATATATGTTAATCTGCTCAACGCTGTTTCAAATAGAATGAAATTTATTCTATCTTGAACTGACATGTAGGCCCAGTGGGTCCTTTCACTTACATAAAGAAACATTATGGGGTCCTAGTGATCTTACTTTTACTATAGACTGAAACGTATTTTATAATCTTAGAAATTACTTCAATTATTTCCCATAATGCTAAAACAAAACAAAACAAAGCAAGAAGCCAAAATTCACTTAAAGGATGATGCTACAGTTAAATAAATCATAGCAATTGTACTAATTCTCCATGTCCTCAAAAAAAATTATTACCCAAATTACAGCACCTAAGATGGCAAAGACATTTAAGCACACTGTCTTCAAAGGCTATCTTTAAAGTCTCATTTAAGCTTTCAGAAGATACACTTAATTCAGAATTTTGTTCTCAGCTCATATGGTAAAGAAGAAGGATGACAAAGGAACACAGTCACTACTGCTGGGTAAATTATAAACACTGAGGGGTAGGGGGGCTGTTCAGCTAGTGATGAGGACAAAAGTAATCATGGAAGGAAACCCTCAGGCGTACCCAGGTGATCTCAAGCTAAAAATGCACTGAGTTACTAACAGTGTGCCTGAGTGTCTGTGTGTGTGTGTGTGTGTGTGTGCGCGCGCGCGCGATCTTTATGTCTGTGCACATGTTTATGGATGCATTCAACTGTACATGTGCCTGTGGAAACAGGAGGTCAACATTGGGAGCCTTCCTCTACCACTGTCCACCTCTTTTTTTTTTTTTCAGGATGAGGGAATATTTATTTCAATTAATCAATGTGTACACCTTTACAAAAAGGCAATATTCAGTATTTTGCTGTCACAATATACTGTTTTAGGTCATTGTGGTAATAAACTCATAACAGCTTTAAGCCTAAATTCAGATAATACTTAGATATAAGAGTTTCCACTGAAGATAGATAATAGACAGACACACACACACATTTTACTCATTCAGTTGTTTTTTTTTTTTAATTTATTACAATTTATTCAGATTACATCTCCATTGTTACCCCTCACTTATATCTTCCTGTTCCCACCCTCCCTCCCTCTTCTGGCCTATTCCACTCCCCTAGACCTCTGACAGAAGGAAACCTGCTCCCCCACCATATGACCACAGCCTATCAGGTCTCATCCCAATAGCCTGAAATGGTTTTTTGGTAAATTTATAGACTGTGCAACCTTGACAATTCAAGTTTAGAGCATTTCTCTCAGCCCTGAACAGACACCACATACTAATCTGCAATCAATGGGGTCTATTTTTCGGTAAGAACAGAAAGAAAATGTCACCCAATTCAAACTGTCTGCACTCTGCAGGATGGATTTTACTCTACAATAATTAGTGACAAGAAGAGTAATCATTCACCCTGCTAAAGGAACGTATATCAACATCCTTCCACGGTGCTTGGTTGCCATAACAAACTTGATACCATTTCCAGATGCTATAGGCAAGGATGTATGCATGTGGACTTCTGGACACACACACACACACACACACACACACACACACACACACACACACAGAGGAATGAATAATTAATTGGATAGGTCCTTTTAACTGATGTTTATAAGCCTAAAAATGAACCTCTTACAATAACTGAATGAGATGGCAATCATCTCGAGATATATTAAAAGCCATTTATCTATACTTTACAAACTATCAAATCTTGATGTCACAAAAAGAATAAAGGATGTTAGTAAAAGTTAGACATTATTATCTATATATTTGGAATTCTGACTCCATACCATAACTTGACACAAAAATGCAAAAAGAGCCAGGTGTAATAAAAACCTCAAAATCATTAGAGATATATTTGAAATCTGGACTGGGCCTACAGAGAATGCAATGCTATGTTCATGTGTGACTGTCAGTCAGCTCTGGCTGCAGTCAAAGGGCACTGTCAATTTTGGTTATGCACATAACAGAGAAGGAGACAAGGAGTAACAATCTGGATGTGCTATTTAAGTCCCTGATAATTTATCTGACAAAAATTGTCTTTTACTATTCACTTATTCATAAAACAACTTTAAATCTTTTTTAAAGTGTTAATTGGGCACATGTGGTAGGGATAGCTATTCTTCCTATTGAAACGGGGATCCCATGGAGCACTGCGGTGTCTCCTTTATGACAGTGGAAACTCAGAGGCCGTCTCTGTTTTCCAGAGGCTATGCTTACCTGTGCTCTTAAGCAGTCTTCCTTAGACTTCAGAAGATCGCTAGACCCCAAAACAATCATGTGGCGAATTCTGCTCCGTACCTCTTGTTTAAATCTGCACTTCTCAAGGTGTCCATACCCCAAATAGCGATTTATTTTATATAAAACTCCACTGTGAGTGAGTACGGTATGCACACATAAACATGCATCCTCATACACACAACCAAAATAACTTTCACAAAACTATACATTTCTTAAACAAGGATAATGTCCTTCACTAGTTCACTTTCCATCTCACTCCCTTTTAAAATAGACATGGGATGGTGACTGGGTCCGACTGGCAGACTGCTGCGCCCAGCAGGCATAGCACTCTGAGTTTGAGCCCCAAACGTACAATGATATGGTGGCTCTCATCTGTACCTCCATCACTTGGAAGGTGGAAGCAGGAGGATCAAGAAGTTCAAGGTTATCCTTGGCTACATGGAGAGTTGGAAGCCAGTCTAGATTATAGGAAACTATGTCTCAAAAAATTAAATCAACAAAAATAGATATATAATGTGAAAGCATTAAGGATAAAAAAAATCCTCAATACATCATGTTAAAATATCTCAGTACTGCGTAAGTTGAATCTTAGAATGAGATTGGGTTAATTTTGTGTAACAAACAAAAACCACTTTCAGAGTCAAGAAAAGAAAAGGACAGAGTCACTAAGCCTTAACATCTTTAAGCAAATGAATGATAAAGCTTTCAACAACTAAGCCTTTCCTAAGAAAGAATAGCAGTTCTCTGTGTGTCTGTCTGTCTCTCTGTGTCTCTCTCTGTCTCTCTCTCTCTCTCTCCCTCCCTCCCTCTCTCTGTGTCAGGGTTTCTCTGTGTAGCCTTGGCTGTCCTGGACTCATTTTGTAGACGAGGCTGACCTCAAACTCAACAGCAATCTGCCTGACTGAGTGTGGAGATTAAAGGAGTGTGCCACCATGTCTGCCTAGAAGGGCAGTTTCAGAGCAAAGTTCTAGATCTCTAGACGTGCAGAAGCAAAAGCTGATTGTGCTGGTGCCTGCCTGTGACAGGAGCACCAGGAGGCAGAGGCAGGAGGATTCTGATTGCGCTGGTGCCTGCCTGTGACAGGAGCATCCAGGAGGCAGAGGCAGGAGGATTCTGAGCTAGAGGTCAGCTTGGAATACATACTGAGATCCTGTCTAGAGATGTGGGTGTGAGGTGACAGGAGGAGGCAGAAACAGGGAGAGAGAAAAGTCAAGAATAGTAACAGGTTTTGAAATGTTATCTAAACCAGCATCAAGCAAATACAAAGTCATAGAGAAACAGAATCTTCTCCCACCCTTCAATACTTGAGAATGAAAAGCAAGCCCTGGTGGCCATGTGACACATGTTTTACAATTTTGTTGGTAATTTTCCTTTCCCTTAAAGGAAAAGTCTGTAAGAATGTTTCCAGAAGAAATGAACGTTTGAACCAGCAGTCTGAATAGAAAAGATTCACCCCAATCCTATCCAGCTCAAATGAGAGCCAAACTGGGAAGAAGAAAGACAGAAAAGGCAGAAGAAGGACAAGTGCACACCAAGACCCACATCTTGCCATTGTTCCCAGTTCTGGAGACTCGGTGAATTCTACCACCAGCACTCTAATTCTGCTTGCAGACAGCAGCTCATAGGAGCCAACATCATATGAGCCAATTACCAAAACAGACCCCATCTCAAATATGTATCACTGTGTGTGCTCTGTTGGTCTTTATCACTAGACAACTCTGGCTATAGCCGATTTGATTTGTATTTGGTTTGTTCACTGGTATTTTCTTGACCCCCAAGAATAACTGTTCCACAGCAAATATATCATAAAGATCTGCTTGCTGGTAAGCAAATGAAAAAATAAAACACAGTTACTATTAAAAAAAATTCACTGCTTCTCAAAAAACTTGAAAAGTCTAAAAAGATTCATTTTCCAATGTAGACAATCTTATAAAGAGTCTACAGGGTCTAACAAATTTTATAGCGATTTGGGAAGAATAAATAATAAAATCCCAATAGTAAATTGAACGTGCTCCTTTGGAATTCTATTTTTAAAAAACTATATATCACTGTGATAATTTATTATATTTGGAGCTGTTTTTCTGAGACTAATTTTAGAATATATCTCATTACATATTTTAATTAGCATTATGGTTTAATATTGTTAGTCTTAACTACAAAACTATGATTCTGGGACAGACTGCATAATTACATTTCCTCAGTGACCTTGCAGTCTCGTGAGCGTTTACTGTAGACTAAACAGCTTCCCTCAGCTGCCCTGTGTCTGACTGTTGATGAAAGACGCTTGTTTGACAACTGCTTCAAGCAGAAACATATTTTTCCATGATTGCATAAAAAGAGACTTAAAGCGTACCAGACTACAGCCAGACTAGTGGCTAAAGCACAAAGGTTCATGTTGCTGTGTGAGCTGACTTCTAATTCACACACCAACAAAACCAGGTATGAGTGAAAGGAGAGAGAGAGCGAGCCCAAACTAGCTTAGAAAGACTCGGGCAGTTACAGCCAAGCTCACGACACACATGCAGATCCTGTGACTGTGATGCCTGTGCTCATTAGAGTTCGTCATCGTATGATGCTCAAGGACTCTGTAACATGACTGTAATAGCTTACACGAACAGCATAAAAAGTAAGCACTGTGTGCTGTTGAGCAAGTCACGTTTTACTACCACCAGGTAAAAGCCCTTGACCAAACTAGTATCTAGCATGTCATTTCTCCCTTGTAGACTTTAAAATATAAGCAAAAGCTAAGTGTCTTAAATTTCTTTTTCTAGAAAAAAAACACAATCACAGTGACAGCAGATGACACAAACAGCCAATGCTTTCGCTGTGGTAGTGGCTGTACATACGCATTTGTCAAAACTCATTGGGATTCAGCCTTTCCTGAATACTACTTTAAACAACTATCTGGAAAATATAAAGAACATTTGCTATTAATTTTTAAAATACTCTACAAGTACACTAACACGTGCAAAAGTGTACTCATTAAATATAAAGTATGTGAACCAGAAATATGATTCAGCTATTAAGGGCACTTGCCTCCGAGCCTGACAATCTGAGTTTACAGCAGGGTCCAGATGGTAAAAGGCAGAACCAACTACTAAGTCGCCCCCACCTTCTGGGATCAGGCACACATGTGTGCACATAACACTACTACTACAATGTTTTTATAAGAAGATATATACATGACTGCTGAGTGCTGAAACGCCCACTGCAACTATAACGAGTGCCCATCAACATGCATTACTGCAGTGACCACTTACCCAGAAGTGTTTGTAGGAACAAGGGAAAATGGAGCGCTGGCACTCTGTTCCTACGTAGGGAAAACAGCTCAGTTTGGGTAGAGAGCAGTGTGGACAGTCATCATACGAGAACTAGAACACAACTATCCAATGGCTCTGCAAGCTTACTTTGGATACGTATCTAAACACAGTAAGGGCAGGGCCCCGATTTGTGAACACCCAGGTTCACAGCAACACTATTCACAACAACCTAGAGACACACGCAACGTCCACAGCCACGAACAGAGGAATAAAAGTGGTACGCACATAGTATGTGCCCTTATTTAACCTGAAAAGGCATGTTACATTTGAGGAATGATGCTGTGCGATGTAAGCTTAGTTTCTACTGTCTAGTTTACAACACCCACTAAAGACAGTTCTACACGACTCCATTTTATGAGGTACTTGGAGCTGCCAGATCTTGGAGACAAAAGGCACTGGGAAGGAAGGGGGATTAGGGTGTCATGTTTAATACAGTTTCAGTTTTGCAAAGTAAAAAGTTCGAGATAGGTAGTACAGATGGTTTGTTGCATGACAATATGAAACCACTTAACAAGACTAAATTGTCCAATAAATTTGTTAAGATGGCCACAATGTCTGTTACCTCATCTTTAAGAATGGAGTCATTTAAAGGATTTAACATATGAAATCGGAGGACTAGAATAAAAGCAGAATATAAGGAAGAAGAAGTATTTGAAGAGTTAATAGTTGGGGTCACTGCAAAATTAAAACAATAAAATGAAGACTAAACAAATTCAAACTTTGGCGGGGCGGGGGTTGTTGAGACAGGGTTTCTCTGTGTAGCCCTAGCTGTCCTAGAACTCACAGAGATCCACCTGCCTCTCGGCTACACTAGGCACATTTTAAGTGCTCAGTAGAACATGCACAGTGGTCACCACAGTGGATAGTACAGCATTTGTCACATTTTAGACATTTCTATGGCCTAGTTTACATTTACATTTAACTTTTTAAAAAAAAAAGAATTGTTTTATTAATTTCATGTGCATGTTTGTGTACCTGAATATATGTATCTACAAGTGGGTGGCTTACAGTCCAGGGTGGGTTCTGGGAACCCAACCAAGGTCCTCTGCAAGAGCAACAAGTGCACTTAACTGCTGAGCCAACTCTGCAGCCTGCATATTTAACTCTTGATATCATTAAGATTATATCAGCCGGGCATGGTGGCCCAAGCCTTTAATCCCAGCACTCGGGAGGCAGAGGCAGGTGGATCGCTGTTGAGTTCGGGGCCAGCCTGGTCTACAAAGTGAGTCCAGGATAGCCAAGGCTAACACAGAGAGACCTTGTCTCGGAAACAAAACAAAACAAAAGGATTATATCTATTGCCAGGCTGTTTTCTATTTCTTCTTATCATTTTTCTTTTCTTACTTTTTATTAAATTTTTTTCACTTTCCCATTTTCATGTATGAGGAGGCACACGGTGTATGTGTGTCTGTATCAATGTTTGCAAGTGGGTGTACATATATGTGGAGGTTAAACGCTGATGTCAAAAACCATCCACTATCATTCTTCCACCTTATTCAATGAGGCAGGTTCTCTCAATCAACCCCAAAGCTTGCCAATATGGCTGGTCCCATTAGTCAGTTTGCTCTGGGATCCCTCATCACTGCCTACTAAGAGTGGATTGAATGACAAGTGGGTCACCACAGGCACCTGCATTTATGTGGTTTCTAGGAGTCCTAACTCTAGACTTCATGCTCATGAGGTAAGCTCTTTAACTACTGAGCCAGCTTCCTTGTTCTAGTTACAATTCTTATGAACCCATCGTTTTCTCTGGTATTGGCTGAATAACTACTTATTCCTGTTTTCCTGTATAGATGTTACAGATGTCACATCAGCACAATTTCTTCTCTTTCCTGTCATTTGACTGTTAGTTTGAGGCCACTGAGAAGGCTCAGAGGACAAAGGTGCCTGTGCCAAGGCTGACAATCTGAATCCAAACCCATGTCCCCGCCCCCTCGCTCTTCTCTCCCTCTCCCGCTCTTACTCTCTCTGTGTATAAATATTTTTAACCCAAAACATTTTAATTTTCCAAGTAATAAACCTAACAATGTACTGCTATTATTCATGATCATTTCCATGACCTCATAAATGTAGCTTTTATAACAAATTTATTAGAAAATGCAAAACTCTTTAATAGAGGAGGCACTGTTTTAAATATTTAATCATTACTGACATTAAAGATTTTAAGGAAAGATTAAACTGATAGTTCTGGCTGTTGGTAATTCAGCCAAAGTTTTTCTAAACCAATGTCTGTGTTACATATAACTTTTCTATGTCGTAAACTTTTCTATATCATATTCTTGGGGCTATAAGGATAATATCTCAGTGGGTAAATGCATGCGGACCTGAGTGCAATCACCAGAACCCATGTAAAAGTGAGAGGTAGTGGTACCTGCTAGTGATGTAGGTTAGCCTAATCAGTGACACCCAGGTCCCAGTGAGCTATCCTATCTCAAAAGACAAACTAGATAGCTCCTAAAGATAACACCCAGGCTTGACCTCTGGCCTTCACACATACATGTACACACTTGGTCACATACAGCTGTACACACATGTGCACATACACACACACCCACACAAAATACACACATATCTTAGTCCTCATGCATTAACTATTAGCATACAGGGTAATTATGTAATTAATTTGCTGTTTAAAGGGAAGTTTTAGATTCTCCGATTTTGTTGACTTTATATTTGGAGGCTGTAGGACTTTAAGAAAACACAGAACTAAATTACATCTATCCTTAGGAGCTACCCAACACTGGATAATCAAACAATATGCTATTGTTATTTAGGCCTAACTTGGAGCCTCACCATCTTCAAGGTGTTGGTTTTAATTTGAGGACACATATAAGATTTGTTGTACGTTTCCTATTTCTTGTTTTTACTACTGCAGTCTTTAATTTTAATTACTTGGCCTCACTGTATGCATTCTTTTCTTTTCATACTTTCTTTTGTTAAGAAATAAAATTTCTGAGGTTGGGTTGTTGTGGCACACACTTTTAATCCCAGCACTTGGGAGGCAGAGGCAGGCAGATCTCTGAGTTCAAGGCCAGCCTGCTCTACAGAGTGAGTTCCAGGACAGCCAGGGCTATACAGAAAAATCCTATCTCAGAACAAAGAAAGAAAGAAAAAGAAAAAGAAACACACTTTCTGAATCAGTCTTCTATCTAATCGTTGCATTGAAAGAACAGACCAAAAAGTGACTCCCTCCATCCAGCATCATCGGTGTGAACTTGGCAAGTGTGACACTCTTCATCTGCTCCCATGACAGACTATCTTTGTTATTCATAAAAGCCATAATCTCAAATGCATTTCCTGAAAGGAAACACGCACTACAGCTGCTGAGCTGCTGTCCAGCCCAATGTTATACCTATTGAAAAGATGTTTCATGGCTTGTTCTCGTAAATCTAGTTTCAATATAGATAGAAGACAGTGACTAAATCTTTTTTTATGAGAAGGTACTGAATTCATAGTTTTACTAGCCTATTATTTATTAAGGTAATTAATCCCCAATTTAAAGAACAAGCAGTAAGCTAAAATAGCCACTTCAAATGTCTGCCAAAGACAGCCTGAAAAAGAGAACTGCTGCATTCCAGTCCTAATCTCAAGAACCTAGCAAGTACACTGAAAAGTCAATATATTGACTAAAACTTAATTTCGTATTAAGCATAACTTACTTTTAAGAAATGGGATTAAGTTCTGAAGAGCAAAGCCCTAAGAATGTTAAAATGTCAACGACATAAGAACAGCAACAGCACAGCTCTGCACAGCAGCTGCCCATGGCAGAAAGTGCTTCTGACGCCTACCCGAGCCTTCCCAGCATCTCCAGCGCAGGAACCTGCGGTCCACAGGTCTCTATCTGCAGGGGCTGGTATTCATAAAGAGCTTCCTCAAGCTTCTGGATCGGTGCTAAGGAGATCTGCTGACCCTGTAAGAGAAATGAAGAAACACATTTAATAATATTTTCGTATTGCTATTTGTGTTCATTTTCAAGATGAAATAAATTTCTCACATTAAAAAGAATAGCCATGGGCTGGAGAGATGGTTCAGCAGTTAAGAGCACTGGCTGCTCTTCCTGAGGTCCGGAGTTCAATTCCCAGCAACCACATGGTGGCTCACAACCATCTATAATGTGATCTGATGCATACTGTATACATAATAGCCATTAGCAGCTATCACTTGTTGCTCTTGTAGAGGGCCCAAGTTCAGTCCCCAGCACCCATGTTGAGCTGCTCACAACTGCTTGTGACCCCAGCACTAGAGAATCCAATGCACTCTCCTAGTCACTGCGGCGAGGTGCGCATTCCCACAGACAGACAGACACATGTAACAAGAAAGCGATTCAGACTAAGGAAGTTCAGCTATACGAGGTACTAGTCACGTGGTACAGATAAACTAAAACTGGCTGTGTGTGCTGTGAGTGCACAGTACAGACTGAAGTGATATAGACAATCCAAAGGAGGCGTGGGCACTGGCTGTCACTGAAAGCTTGTTCTGAAGCCACCAGCCACAGAGCTTAGGTGCATCTCAGCACCCACCAAGCAAGAAGGAAAGATTTCTGTTGGAACAGGGAGATGCATCAACTGAAGAGCTCACATGATGCTGGTGCTTTAGTGGGTGCTTCAAACGTGTGGATGGTTAACCTTGGCTGTCAACCTGACTGGATCTAAAACGTAAGTAAGAAGAAAGGCTCTGGGCTGCAGAGATGGCTCAGAGGTTAAGAGCACTGACTGCTCTTCCAGAGGTCCTGAGTTCAATTCCCAGCAACCACATGGTGGCTCACAACCATCTAGACTGTGACCTAATGCCCTCTTCTGGCCTGCAGGTGTACATGCAGACCATTGCATACAAAATAAATAAGTAAGTAAATAAATAAATGGATGCATGAATAAATTTTTAAAAAGAAGAAAGGATGTGAACACACTTGTGAGGGGCTCTCTCTACGTGGGCTAGCTAAAGTGGGAAGACAAACACCAAATGCCAGTGCCACTAGCACATATATAAGGAGATCTGGGGGAAAGCTTCTGCTTTTTGCCTGACTGCCTTTGTATCTCCTGTGAGTCCATTGACCCATTTCCTGAGTGCATCTGCCTAGTTCTTAAGTCTATCCATGTCATTCTAGAGTCCACCCCCCCCTAGTTCTCAAGTGTATGTATCCACCCAGTTCTTGATTCCATCCACACTGTTGCTGTTGCTCCCACTGCTGTCACTACCCTTCAAGAACATCCGAACTCAACCTTTTCTGCCTTTCAATATGGACTAAAGACCAGTGGCTATTGAGGAACACTCCATACCTTCAGCATCAGATTGGGACTGCTGGGGTACACACCCCGGTAGACTAACCAACCACCCATGGCTTTTCAGCCTCTCCAGTATGATGACAGCTATTGTGGGACTGCTCAGACTTTATATGTAAGCCAGTCTAATAAGTCACCTTCTTGTGTGTGTTACTATTAGTTGTTCCCCTAAAGAACTCTGACTAATACAGTTACAGATGTTTTAAAGAGAAAGAGAAAACAAAGGGAGGGAGGGAGAAAATAGCAGCAAAGGGAGAAGTTGGGGACACCTCTCCTCAGCTCTCAACCAGAGGACAGACAAGAAGAGGCCATGATAAAAAGATTCCTCCTGAGTTAGCATCTTGGTGACCCCAGATTCTCAGCGAGTCATACTCTCCAGAAATTCCAAGAAGTATCTTGAGTCCAAATATTGAAACCTGTCCAAGCAGAATTACCTGTAGACCTTGGGGAAGAAACTTTAAACCAGAGCCATGCACTGTTCAGCAAAGGAATGCAGACTCAGGCTCTAAGAGGGCATTGGTGCTGTGAAGGACTTCGCAGAAGTAGGGTCAATATTCACAACCAAGCCATGAAGGATGACTCAGGACTTCTCCAGTATCTATGACCTCTCCCACAAAGTACTGCTCACTAACAGAACCAGTATGCACAAACTACCCGAGGTGTAACAAGTATTGGGAGTCAGGAACACGAGCTGAGGCAATAACCAGCAAATAGTCAAGAGACTGCATTAGGACTGTACACCCATCCAGCTCCCACCCCTCGCTCCCTGTCAGAGTTATACCTCTATTTAATGGCCAATGTCAGGTTAGCAGGTCAGCTCTGTCCTCTGCTGCTGTCATTCCAGCCCACTTCCTCCCTTCCTTCTTCTCTTCCCTCTCCCCATCCCCTCCCCTTTCTTTCTATCCTTTCATTTTGATAGTCTTCCCCAAAGAATATAAAATGGCCTTGATTGCAGGTTCACCATGTCTCAGCCTCCGAAGAGA